>NC_137823.1:9965591-10158091 GCF_963921795.1 Nannobrachium achirus | reverse complement strand
GTTGTAGTTGTTAACCAGGTCAGTTGGGGGGGCATCCGGGGTGAGGGTGGGGTCAGATATGATGTCAGATAGTAGGGAGGAGAGAGAGGGGGGGTGGATTGATTTGAGGTTCCGGAATGTTATGGAGCGTTTTTGCTTAATGAGGGGGGTGGGGGTTTCAATATTTATAGTAAGGGCCAGGTGGTCTGAGATTTTGGATCCGAGGTCTGTGCTGGTGAGGTTATTGGTGGTAATTCCAGTGGTGCAGATAAGGTCCAGGGTGTGTCCTTTCTTGTGTGTAGGAAAATCGACGTGTTGGGTGAGGTTGAAGAATGTTAAAATGTCCAGGAATTCAATTGTACTTTGGCAGTCAGGTTTGTCCACATGTCTCCCATCAGCAGGATGGATGGTGAGATGGCTGTAAGCTGTGTGAGGTATTCAGAGAGGTGGGAGGGAAATTCAGGGTTGGGTTTGGGGGGGGGGGCGGTAAATGACAGAAATGACCAAGGGTTTAGGACCAGACAGTTTGAAGGTGAGATGCTCAAATGAGGAGGGGGCAGGAATGTTAACTGAATTTATTCTAATGTGATTTTTGTAAATGATGGCTATGCCACCACCACAACGTCCCTCTTGGCCACGTGGTTTGGCACTGTAAGCATATCCAGGGGGTGTGGTCTTGTTGAGTGATAAATATTCCAGGGGCTTTTGCCCCTGGAATTTTTTGTTGTACACACGTATGCGTGTGCATCGTCTGTGTGTGTGTGTGTGTGTGTGTGTGTGTGTGTGTGTGTGTGTGTGTGTGTGTGTGTCTATGCCGTGTGATGTTTGGATCGGGCGAGTGTAGGGTTGCCAACTCCCAGAGTTTCAAATACGGGACACCTCATTATATTTATGAGGAAAGGAGCGTCGCCAAAGGCGACGCCGAAAAATCGGATATTTTCGGTTATAAGTTTCAGTTAAACAGAGGAAATCAATGTTGTTGTCCGTTATGTGTTCAGATACAGTGAGTTCTTTTGTATTGAGTGCCCGGGTATTAAACAGAGAAAACTTGAGGCGTGATTGAATTTGGGCTGATTGGGGAGCTTTGGTCAGTGGCTGCAGGCAGACAGAGCGCACGTGCAGTTTGTTGTTGTAATGGTGATGACGTAGTGCGTCCAGAGGGGGTGTGCGTTGGAATGTCCAGAGTGAGGGAATGGAATGTTGTTGGTCAGACTGTGAGTAAATGAACTTTCTGCGGGAGCTCCGGTGGATATATCGTGGTCGCCGTACCAGTCCGTGTTTTGTAATAGCTGTGATGCAGGATGGAATTGTTGTGTTGTTGTTGAGTCGGAGAAGTTGTGATGCGGAGTATTTTAATGACATGCCAGCCGGGGTGAGTGATCGCCTGCGGTCGCTGGCCGATGGCTGCACAGTTGTTGACCAAAGGCAGAGGTGGAATAACGAGTGGACGAGCAGGAAGATCCACAGCATGGCAGTTTTGGCGGAGCGTGGAGGAGTTGTTGGAGACATGCAGCGTGAAGTAAACTAGCCACTGGCTAACTGAGCAGGGCTGACTGAGCTAACACAGTAGCGTAGCGTTTTTGTTTATTGTCGGTTTTAGTGGCCCACGTACAGCATCTGCAGCCGGCCAGCCCTAAAGCCGCCGGCTAACCAGTGCTGATGTGGACCGCCGACAGTAACGGAATAATGCTGGAGGACTGACTTTTGTGGACCACTGACAGTAGCTGACTACTGAGGTAGGGTTGCCGGCTAGCCCTAAAGCCGCCAGCTAACCACTGTGCTCGGGGGAGCGTTCGCCGCCAGCGAGGGCTAAAAGCTCCAGGACAGATGGAGATGTCCAATAATATTTCCAGGCTGGATGTCCAGGAAAGAGCCCACAGTAGTAGCTGTAATCCAAGGCGTTGGTATGGCAGAGGAATCAGTGGATCCAGTCAGTCAGCAGGTAGGTGAGTAAAATCCAAAATATAAACGATCCGAGTGGTGTCAGATCAGGATGTGTCAGGAGGTAGATCAAAACTAGCATTAAACAAAACACCTAAGAATTCAAAGCAATCAGAGTTGCCAGAAAACAATAAAACTAATTCAAAACACAGAAGGAGAAGCGGCGATCACAAGACGCCAGCGTCCTCTCACTTCCGGGAAATAAACTTTTATGTAATAAAAGTTTATTTACTTTTATGTAATAAAAGTAATAAAAGTAATATTATGTAATAAAGGATAGGCAAGGCATTAGATACCTAGCTAAGACGGTGTCTGCAATGATATGAATTTTGCAAGTTGAGTTATAAATAAATGATGATTACCATCCACTAGTCCTGAAGTCTCTGGAACATCGCTGACGTCTGTAGAGAAAAGCAAAGGAAAAACGAGAGAGAATGTCTCCTCTGTGGGCAGCCCTCATATGTACTGTATATCACAGATGACATTACAGGACCATGACAATATCCAGACATATCTGTTATCTGTTAGAATAATCTGACAATATTGTCATATCCTTTATACTGTACTGTTTGTTTGGTTCTCTACATTCGTCTTTCTTGCTAAAATATAAAATACGGTATATGCAATAAGAGATAGGCATCAATAAGCTATAAGCTTCTGCCTATACTTGTTTGATACCTTTTCGATCAGGGCTAAAATAAAGATGACTCTCACTGAACAAGGAGTATACAAATAAACTATCCACTGCTCCACTGGCCACTCGCATTCTCTCGCATGCTCTGTGAGTGTACACACGTATGCGTGTGCATCGTCTGTGTGTGCATCGTCTGTGTGTGTGTGTGTGTGTGTGTGTGTGTGTGTCTATGCCGTGTGATGTTTGGATCGGGCGAGTGTAGGGTTGCCAACTCCCAGAGTTTCAAATACGGGACACCTCATTATATTTATGAGGAAAGGAGCGTCGCCAAAGGCGACGCCGAAAAATCGGATATTTTCGGTTATAAAGTTGGCTATTTTCCTATATTAAATCGTATTTTTCCTTTCACAATATCATTTCGGGTGTCTTTGGGCCATGTCCTATTACCTTAAAGTCATGTAGTGTATTTTATTTCTTTCCCCCCCCCCCCCCCAAAACAGGTCTACCTGGTTCTTATGTGCCCACTCTCTGGTTACCCAACACTAGTTTAATCATATTGGCATAGGCCTACACTAATAACCATTAGGTTTTAAAAACAAAATCAACGCATGCTTATGTTATTTCACATACCAGCCAGTCTGGGGTCGCTTTAGTTGGCAGACAAGAAATACTGTAGTGCTCCCAGGAATACCAATATATCCATGGCTTATTTTCTGCTTGCTTTTTCACTTTGTTGTTTAGGCTATCACCTATCATGGATTCATGCCTAATCTGTTGGTACACAATCTTCTGTCACGCCTTTTCTTTTTTAAAGACATTAAACAATGTTCTGAGCCGAGTACTGCTCGCACGCACTGTGTTGTGGACGCAGGAGGGAGAAATCAGCCCTCAACGTCTTCTTGCAGAAATATCCTACAGCCGGGAAGGGATTGGTGTAGGGGGCGGAGACTGTGTCTTAGCAACACTGTGTTAATAAGCCAATCAGCTGCTTACAAACAGCGCAGCGCCTCTCACAGCAATGGGATGCAGCACTTAACTCAGAGGAGAGCAGAGCGGAGCTCATTGACAGGCAGAATCGCTGTCATTTCTCAATTAAATCCTCCCGTCATTCATATTTATCCCCCAACCTTCAAATACGGGACAAAGAGCGTCCCGTTTCAGTTCAATACGGGACACGTCTTTTAGTTTCCAAAAGCGGGACGATCCCGTATTTTACGGGACGGTTGGTAACCCTAGGCGAGTGATTCCGCCTCAAAATACTTCTGTGTCTTGAATGCCTTGATTGAGGCCGAACTTCTAGTTTAGACACATTAGCTAAGACAGTGAGTGCCAATAATATGTATTTTGCAAGTTGAGTTAAATAAATACATGATGATTACCATCCACTAGTCCTGATGTCTCTGGAACATCGCTGACATCTGTAGAGAAAAAATGACATTACAGGACCATAACAATATCCTGACATTTCTGTTATCCGTCCAAATAATCTGACAATATCGTTACATCCCTAATACTGTACATGGGTGGATGGAAGGATGGATGGATGGATGGATGGATGGCGTGATTGATTGATTGATTGATTGATTGATTGATTGATTGATTATTGGGTTTCTTCACCTACCATTCAGTAGATCATTTCTTTTTATTTTAACTAAGATGTTCTGTGTAATAAACATGGCGTCGTCGGGAAAACTCTGCATCATCAGGTCTGTGGTGTCGGTCCTGCTAGCATTCTCTAGGCGACTCTTTGGGATCTTCTGGAGACCTTCGAGGTTAGCAGGCTGTCGCAGATGCCACCGGAAAAGTTTGAAGTCTTCTTCTCCAAGTTCGTCCAGAATATCCAGGATGCGTTCATTAAGTGTCGTCATGGTTGATTCCTGGTACAAACATAGGAAGTTCAGTAAACTAGTAAGACACCTGAGGGTGGAATGCAACCTCAGGGTGACATGCAACCTCGCCCTAAAGGGCGAGGTCGCGCCAATTCTTGACCATCTGGCCAACCACAGCGTTTCTCTGACGATTCTAGTTGTTGTCATTCTGGGGGGAGTTTGTTCATGTTTTTGTGAGGGTATCAACCCTAGGAGACACGGGGAGAACATGCAAACTCCACACAGAAAGGCCCTATCGCTCACACCCTAGGTTGGGTTGGCGATAGGGCCTTTCTGTGTGGAGTTTGCCTAAACATGGAGATGTGGTACAGAATGACTCATATATGGGCATAAAAAGTATGTCATGTGACATCACTTCCTGTACAGACAGTCAGACAGACAGCCATTGACTCCGACCTAACAATGGCTACTGTCTATGACGGTAGTTCCATATGACATACAGTAGGACTAGACTATCTCCATATATAGTGTTATCCACATCTCCATGTTAGGACTCATATATGGGCATAAAAAGTATGTCATGTGACATCACTTCCTGTACAGACAGTCAGCCATTGACTCCGGATTAACAATGGCTTCTGTCTATGACGGTAGTCCCATATGACATATTGGACGAGACTATCTCCATATATAGTGTTATCCACATCTCCATGTTTAGGCCAAACAGATTCGCTCCATTTCTCCATGTATAGGTCCAAATGCCCAACGTTGAGCTTGACAACGAAATGTTCTTAACACAGCCGCCCCCATATTTACTTTAGAAAATATGTTAAATTCTAAGTACGTTTCGAGTACCGGTTTGATACATCGACTTAAAGTTGGATCCAGGCCTAATAACTTTATCTGGCCGCCCCGTTGCCACCTCCTTGTTACATTTTCTTTTCTCCAGGTGGATGGACATTCTTTCATGGACATCCTTTCATAGGTGATCTAAATCCAGCCGCCCATATCAGATCGGAGGAGGTTACCGCACATTGTACCTCATCCACCCTTTCTTCTCTCTCCTTTTGGTATCTTTATCCTCCTCCTTCTTTATTTCTTTTTTATTCTTCTCTTTTTTTGTCTTTCTTAGTCTTGTGTATCCTTCTCTTTTTTTTTGTCTTTCTTAGTCTTGTGTAGCCGCCCCGTACAGGAAGAGATGGGGACTTGAGGTCGCAAGTCAGGACTTGAACCTGTGACGCTGCAAAAGCTGGAATATCAGCCTAGATGTTTGGAACACTACCCTGTGTTCCAGATGGACTGGACTATCTCCATATATAGTGTTATCCACATTTCGTGTAGCCGCCTTGTACAGGAAGTGATGTCACAACTCGCTGACATCACACTGACATCACAGAGGATACGGAAGGAAGGTCACTCAAGCGACACGGTTCTTCAGAGTATATGCGACCTTCGGTCGCAATCAGGGAATACACATCCATGTACCGACTTGGATTAATAAGGGCTTATCATGGCCCCGCCCATCCCCCGCTCTGCTGGGGCCACCGCCATGATGATGGGCGATGTAAACAAACCGAAACAAACACACAGGCTGTTTCTCAATCGCAGGCTTGGTAACTGGGTCCTTGGGTCCTTGGTAGTTCAGACTTGCAGGTTCGCCTTGGGAGTAAGAACTTCCAGGGACGGGAGGACGCACGTCGCTGATTCTGGGTTTGGAACAGTACTTCCTGCAGCGTACTCGGTGACGTCACCACCTCAGCTTGTTCTCTGTGTGGATATGCCCAGAGCAGATCTCCAAACTAACAACTCGTCTTAATGCAAAGCATTGTTAGTTTGTAGATCAGGTTTCTTTGTAGTATAAAATAGGCATAGGCACATGCACTTTACAATATAAAAATATTATACAAACACCACTGTTTATAATGTACAATATAGGTATTTAGCAGGTGCTCTTAATCCAGAGCTATTCAAATAAAGTGAGGACATAAAACCACAACGTAGCCTATATTCTCTATAATTATATAAATGTTAAAACGTTTTTGTTAATATGCTTATAATGTAGGGATAGGCCTATCAGCCAGGAAAATAAATACACGACTTGGCATTTATTATGATAGGCGGCTGCCCGATTGTGTAATTTATGAGAGCCTTAGTACAGACCCTAATGCATTGCCATCAGAACAATAGAGCAATGCGTCGTTTTCTTTTTTCATGATTTGCGCACCAAACTTTGGAAAGTATATGGCATGCCATTATGTTACATAGATATAGGCCTACTGTAAACACATCGAAACAGTAGCTTGCAGTGCAGGTTATTATCACTGGCCACTTCCACAGCCAACATTCTAAGGGGAGCATATTCTTTTATGAACTCATCTTTGTTTTACATTGGATAGCCTTTCGTGTGGCATTATTTATAATGTGTCATTATTTATGACACATTATCAATATGCCATATGAATGTCTATCCAATGTAAAACGAAAATGAGACAGTACTGTCAGGCTTACTTTACATTACTTCAGAGTTCAGACCATTTATAAAATATTCCATTTAACATTTTGACAAAACAGCAATTTTTACATTACAGTGCCACTGCCATTTCGTGCCCACCTATGCTGTATGCTATTATTATTCCATTATCGCATCCTGCATCCGTTGTCATACCTCTGGTGTATGGAGGAGGTGAGGAGAGAAGCTTGCTGCCTGCATCTTTGAAGGTCTGGGAGCTCGTTTGGAATAATGTTGATCATTGTAGGTTTAGGGTGGCTATTAGTAATAATGTTTTTCCCCCACTGTGTATAAAGTAGTAGGCTATATAATAGAATATAGAACTAAACAAAATAAACATTCAATATTTAGCAGAGACTAATGGTATTATTTGAAAATATCACTGTGTCTACAATTTAATTCTGCACATCAAAGCAAGTTAAAACTTACGTTCACACATAAAGTGGCCTATAAGACAAAATCGCACACAAACCACAGGCATAGGAGATGATCTCAAATTTTATTCCCAAAATATAAACAGAATGAAATTGATGGATAGAAAGAAAGAGGAGAGGAATGACATTCATGAATGATGTAGGCCTACTGTACTCTATATGACATGAAGTAAACAATTGCTGATAACCTATTTAATGTGTAGGCCTATTTATTAACACTGCATAATGTTATTCTATTTACCTGATTATGGATGGAGCCAAATGTCACACACCTTGCAGACGTAAGCTGAATTCATGAATCCATTATCAAAACATCTTTGGACTGCTTCAGTCTACTGTACTTGTATGTCACACATGTCACAATGGACCATTCGTATACTGTAGCCTACTTAGCATGCATGACACACAATGGACCATTCGTCTACTGTACTTAGCATGACACACAATTAATGGACCATTCATATGCATATTCCATTCCTACATTATATTGCATTGACACACATTGTTGACAGCTTTTGTTAAGAGGTGTGAAAACTATTAATGCAACTTTAGTCCTATAAACAGTGGCCCTACACACTCACACACCCCAAATAATAAATATGAATAAACACATGCATATTTCTCTGGACGAATTCCTCTTGCTTGGAATTGCTTGGAACAGTGTAGTCCTGATGGCCGGTCATCTGCAGTCAGGTTAGCGGCGGCTGGCGGCGACTCAAGCGTCCACACGTTCGGTGCACCGGTTTGAAGTTAATTTACAACATTCAAGCCTAAAATAAATCATAAAAGGACACTCTGTGGCAAAACGAAAAAAATATTCGGACTGTAGGCCTACTGCGGTCCGTCCATGGGTCCGTCTGTGTCAGCCATACTGGTTTGTTTTTTTCTGGCTCTCTTGTGGGTGGTCCTATCCGGGTCGTGTTGCATTCTGGGCCATTTGCTGTGGAAAGTCTACAGAAGTCAGCTCCGATGCATCCTCTGTAAAGTGGGAGGATCAAGTTCACATCCGGGAATTTGGTCTCTACTTGGTCAAACGCAGACTTGAGATTGGAAGGGTACTTGGGCAGAGACTGATGACGTATCACAAGTTCAGGAGGACGCAAGTCTAGACAAGAATCCACATTGAGATTCAGCCACAGTCACAGTGCAGTCAACGTAGCACGAACGGAGCAGCCATGGACCCAACAAGATCGTAATGCAGAATAAAGAAATGTCTGTCAAAAGGTACTGTAAAAAACAAATAACATGTACAGTATGGCTTTGCTATAGCGTTGCCTTCTTCATATTATCTGTCTTTTGGCATTTTACTATTATGAAAATGTATAGATTAGGTGGGAAAGGAAGCTAAAGAAATGCTAACCATATATAGCGACCTACCTCTAATATACAAAGGCTAAAAATATAGCCTTGTTTTATACATAAAAAGCATTGTGTTCACTGTATGATTATATTGTGAATTCCATCTCTGCCTCTAGTAAGTCTCTTCATAAGCCAAGGTCAATAAAGGGTGTGAAGCCAGGGTGGAACCACTATGTAGAATGCCTACATGCAGAGGCCAGGAAGGCATTTGAGTTATGGGCTGAGGCAGGTAAATGTAGAAGTGGCCCACTTTTTGAGCATAAGAAGCATACTAATGCACAGTTTAAATATGCCCTTAGATACATTAAAGGAGTAGTTCACCCCCAAAATGACTTTTTTTCTATTGATTACTCAGGCCATGGAGAGTAGTGTTCAATAATATTTTTGGGTTTTTGTCACATTCCTAAGACAACATTTTGATTCGAGTAAATTTACCCCCATTGATTCCGGATGGTGACCCGTTTCGAAACGGGTCACCATCCGGAATCAATGGGGGTAAATTTATTGTTATCACATTTTTGTCTTAGGAATGTGACAAAAACCCAAAAATATTATTGAACTCTACTCTCCATGGCCTGAGTAATCAATAGAAAAAAAGTCATTTTGGGGGTGAACTACTCCTTTAAGCGAAATGAGAACAGCTTGAGATCTGACTCACTAGCAAGGAAGCTTCAGATCAACAGTGTAAATGATTCCGAAATGAGAGTAATGAATAACTGTAAAACACCTCTACCATCTTGCATAGATGGGGTGAGTGGCCCTAACGAAATCTCTCTCCTGTGGAAGAAGAAATATCAAGAACTATTTAATTGTGTAAAAAGTAATGTTTCTGCTGTTGAGAATGTAGAGTCTGATGAGGGGGTTATTATCACTCCTTCTGAAATAAAAACTGAAATACTGAAGCTTGGAGACAACAAGGCATCTGGTATCGATAATATAACTGCTGAACATATCAAATATGCAAGTAAGAAACTCTCCCCTCTGCTGAGTTTATGTTTCACTGGATGTCTAGTACATGGCATCTTACCTGATTCTGTCATGGCTGTCCTCATAGTGTCGGTCTTAAAAGATAAGACTTGCAAGTTAAACAGCTCTGCAAATTAAAGGCCAATAGCCCTGGCTAACATTCTCTCCAAAGTATTGGAGATAATGTTGCTGAATAGATCGGAGAGGTACATCCTTACGTCCGACAATCAATTTGGGTTTAAGCATAAACATAGCACTGACATGTGTATATTTGCCCTAAAGGAGATGTTAGATAATTATAATAGGCAGAACTCCTCCATAAGACGCCTCGCAGGCGTTTGTCGAGTTAATCATGAATTAATGTTTGTAAAATTATGTGAAAGGGGGATTCCTAAATATCTTGTCAGAATATTAGCATTTTGGTATGCTTACCAGACCATGAGGGTAAAATGGGGCAAATCTACATCTGAACCCTTTCATGTCTGTAATGGTGTTCACCAAGGTGGGATTTTGAGTCCCCTATTATTTAATATTTACATGGATGATCTCTCCAAGAGGCTTAGTGCATGTCGTACAGGTTGCAGGGTGGGTGATTGTCTTATCAATCACCTAATGTATGCAGACGATGTGGCTATATGGAGCCCGTGCACTGCTGGGTTGCAAGAACTACTAAATATATGTACTCAGAGTCAGTATGGGTTAGACCATGATATCAAGTACAATGCTAAAAAGAGTAACATCTTGATTGTGCATTCTCTTTATCGGGCTCTGCCCTCAGTGAATCCAAGGAGGTTAAATACCTTGGACATGTCATCACAAATGATCTTTCAGATGATAAAGACATATATAGGCAATGTCGCAAATTATATGGCCAAGCTAATATGCTGTGCCGTAAATTTAGCATGTGCTCTGTTCCTGTCAAAATATGACAATAATGACAGCATGAGGTTGCTACTTAGAGCTCCTCGAAGCTGCAGTGCTAGTCATATGTTTAAACGCGTCGGTCGTGTTTTTTATCTTTGCTGCCATGAATTAAATAAAAGTTTTGCTATTTTTATACTGAACAGAGTTGCCTTGGACCTCTTCTTCGTTCCCCACCTTACCCCATCACTGTTTTTTTATACCATGGAATGGAACTAGAATTTTTGTTGTCCTAGTCATATGTTTGTAAGTGTGGGGGTACCCACTTGCCCTGCCCTAATTAGACACTTGATGTACACATTCATGTGCAGAGTGGCTGTGTCTGATAATGATATAATTGCGGTTATATGTAACCCAAGACGCATCTCTGTCCGGTTCACATCAAGACTATGGTGCCATTGGCACCATAGTAATTCTTTTCTACTTTTGTATGTACAGCAGTAGTGCTTTGGGGGCCGGACGGGACCGGACGCCGTGTGGCCGGAAATATTTCCCCACATGCACGCGCACGGACGGCACCGAACGGTGCACGACCGTGTAAAAGCGTGCATAAAAACCGTCACCAACTTGGTGAATCATTTAAACTGAACACAGCTATTCCAGTCTAAGCATTAGCCTACCACGTCAATACATAACTCAATATAAGCTACATTTTTTAACCACCGGTGGTTCAACAACATCGTGCAGTTTCTACAAATGAAGTTAGCAACAGCCATCCATCCAAGCCATGCCATTGTTATGTGTATGAAGAGTCACAAGGTGGGAGCTGCTGGGGCAAGGGGGAGGGGTATGAAGCTCTGGTCTGCACTTCTCATTCACAAGTTCACAAACATATCCGAGTGGTAAGGGATGCTCTAATCTAGCAGGTCATAATGGAGATGGCAAAATGTAAGGTAGTGTTTTCTTTTCAGTCACCCGAGTGTTAAAGGCCTTTTTTTTTTCTTTTTTCTTTTTTAACAAGGGTTCATCTTTAGATAGCCTAGTCCAGGGGTGAAGTCCAGATGAAGATTCAGTGAGTCATCATCAGGTGGAGGACGGAGTGTAAATTGCTTCATAATATGTGCCACTTTGAAGCTCTGGCCTGGCCAGGTAATAACTGCACTCTCACCATAGACGACAAAGAGGACACATGACTTCATGTATCCTCTAACTCTTGCCTCAGTATCAGACATCACCTTCACCAACACTTTCTTGTTGGCAAAAGTGCCATGCCATCTAATTTGTCGGTAGATGCCGGTCTTATATAATGCTCATTTGTGTGATGTCATACTGATGTCACTAGTGTGATGTCATACAGATGTCAGCAGCTATGTCTCTATATGGAGTTATAGGTTGTCTGTGTATATATGGGGCTTGTGAGGTCAGACTTAGTAAGATGCGTCGGTTATCTCCATATATGGAGATTCAATATTCAACCGGTAACTATGGCTACCTATGGCAACGACTAGCAACGTGAAGGTGAGTGAGGGTCTTTGTAACACATGGTGTAGTGCCTTTAAGGTCATGCACCTTTGTTATGGTTGTGAACTTGTGAATGGGAAGTGTAGACCAGAGCGTAAAGGTCTACATAGCACAATATTGTCATAGTCTAAATAAACAAGCATATTGTTCAAAATGGGGTTCTTTATTTGACAGCAAAAATACATGTTCAACGCTGCTTGCACTGACTGACAGATAAAAGAGGTTCTGATTACCCGCAGGTGCGCACACACTTAAAGGACAATATTCATATATATATATATATATATATATGAATATATTCATAACGTTCATATTTTAGATTGTAATTAGATAAAATAAAAGATGGGCATTCAAATGTTTTCATTTACTGCTTTCTATTGTTTTAGCCATACAAGTGGCTAAATATGTCTTTAAGCCGGGAATTTCTTTGTTACTATTTACATTACTATTTACACCAGCCTCCATAAATCACATCTGGCCATGAAAGATTGCAGTGCATCTTAGGAATGGGCTTATTGTGCCTAAAAAAATACATATTTAGCCACTTGCATGCATGCAAATCAAAATAGTTAAAATCACTAAAATGATAGAAAGAAGTAAATGTTTTTTTTTTTTTGTTTCTAATGACTAGGCCATACATGGGCAACTGGCGGCCCGGGGACCACATGCGGCCCTCACCTTCATCGCAGGTTAATACCTGAATACTGATATATTATTGATTTCAGCTGTTACAATTCCAAACATGGAAAAAATACCTAATTTAATTTCTTCATTAGTAGCTAAATGACTAGTATTAAAATGTTATTGTATTTTTATGTCCAATGTATTTGTATTTAAGTCCATAAAGTTGACATAAGAACATATAAATGCATTTGACATTTTAAAACAAAAGAAGAAAAAAAAGTTACTTTCAGGATTCCAATTAAAAAAATAGCCAAAATAGCAGATCTACAAGCTCAAAACGTGTCGCACTGCGACACGTTTTGAGCTTGTAGATCGGCTATGTTTGCTATGTATATGCATTGTGGCCCTCTGGAGTGAGTGTGAAAATGTAGTGGCCCTCTCCATCATCAAAGTTGCCCACCCCTGGACTAGGCTATCTAAAGATGAACCCTTGTTAAAAAAGAAAAAAGAAAAAAAAAGGCCTTTAACACTCGGGTGACTGAAAAGAAAACACTTCCACTCTGACTGCATTTATCAGTCAAATTGACACGTAAAGTCTCCAGCGGGGGTTCTATTCCCCCCGCTGGAAGCAGGGGAAGAGGTGTTGCTCTCTTGGGCAAAAAGGGAGAGAATTTACCTGTCAATTTGACAGAGTGGTATAAATGTGGTATAAATGTACATTATGTCATACATAATATTTCAGAAGGAGAAAAAAAAACTAGAACATATGTCTTGAGTATTTAGGAAAAGTCATGGAAGTGGACATTTCTGAGACCTTCACGGGGAGAGTTATTGCACTTTGCAATCTCAAAATCACCCATGTGTTAAGCACACACCAGACCTCTCACGGTCAGCCTTTTGTTCAATGAATGGTGGGGTAGGGTACTACTTCTATAGTTATAATGTGTCAAATGTTCATCTTGATAAGGGCCGGGGATGTTGGGAACAGACCCTGCCTGAGATAAACAGGATTTTAAACTAGTAGAGCAATATTTGAGGGGATTCATTTTCAAACCCTCAAACTGTTTTTCAATATGAGAAAGTTAAAACTCCAGCAGTCATCAGGTTATGTCCAGAGTCGTTTGACTTTTGCTAAAAGCCGCACCCGTCACCAGTGTTGGGCAGTAACGAATTACTAATAATATATTACTGTAATATTATTACTATATCCAGTAACGAGTAGTGTAAGGTATTACTCTGTCAAAAACGGTAATATATAACGCTTTACTCTGCCAAAAAAACACCTCGTTACTCCGTTACGGTTTCTCGCTGGCCGGAGAGGAGAGCACTCAGAGCAGCGCATGCAGCTGCTTAATTGACGGTCGTTAACTTCTTTTGATGTTCTCTGAGAGCCTAGGTCAACTTGACACAGAGTTGCGCAGTGAGTCGTAGATTGCGTCACCACACACACACACACACACACACACACACACACACACACACACACACACACAGACAGACACACACACACTGGAGAGAGAGAGAGAGAGAGAGAGAGAGAGAGAGAGAGAGAGACAGAGAGAGAGAGAGAGAGACCCTCTTCTCATTTACACACAACGACACACAGGGAGAAGTAGTTTCTCTTCATCTCCTTGGTGCTGGATTGTTTTTCAACTTACAGATACTCCTTCTGATTAGGCCTATATCCTTTATTCTGAGTTAAAGACCATACAGAGCCTAGGGTCAAAATTACTGACAGTTTTAAATGTCTGGTAAATGCACTGATCACAGCTGTCAAATAAAGCTTGTTTGGCTGATTGGAGACTTATTTTTCCAATAAATTGGATTCTGTTCTATAAGGAGCTGGCTAAACAGATTGTGTCATTGTACCCTACATCTCTTTTCTTTTGCGGGGTAAAAAAGAAAAAAAGTAATGTAACTTAATATATTATATATTGCTCTTGATTCCAAGTAATAAGTAATATAATATTATTACTTTTTCCAAGGAATAATAAGTAATATGTAACGATTACTCTCCTAAGTAATATTGCCCAACACTGCCCGTCACACCAATATCTAAGAATACTGCTTCAGCATATGCCACAAACAGGAAGTTGCTCTTTGAAGAAATGCTCGGGCGTGCAGCGTGAATGCATACGCTTCAAGACAGGAAAGAGAGAGATGAGTCAGAGTCAAAAGACAGAGTGAGAAATACAAACTGCGTGCACAGACCAAGGGACCGTTCCCCCCAACACTAGGCCACTTTAAGAATACAATGTGTTTGCACTGGCTCAATGACAACAGACTCTCAATTCACCTAGGTAAAACTGAATGTATCCTCTTTGGATCTAGTCAGAAACTTAGCCTAGTTGAGAACTTCACAATTAAAGTAGGTGACACTGTGATTGAAAGAAAAAAACACATCTGCTACCAGGGTTGCATCCTGGAGGCTAACCTATCCAGTGAAAAAATTACTACCAAGGTAATCAAAAAAGTCAACCAACGAATTTGTTTCTTGCAAAGGGTTGCCCCGCTGATCAATATTAAATCTCGAAAGACACTAGGAGGTGCTCTTATTGGGCCCCTCATTGATTACGGAGTCCTTGTCTGGTATCGCGACGCCCCAGCTGCCTTAAAGTTAAAGCTCCAAACAGCCCAGAACAAACTAATTAGGGTTGTGCTTGGTCTTCCATCTCAGACCCACCTTACCGATCATCACCACGAAAGCGTGGGGTGGCTCAAAGTAGCTGACAGAGTAAAGCATCTTGCAATGGGCCTGGTGTACAAGATTCACTACACCTCCAAGATACCCACGTACCTGGCAAACTACTTCTTAAAGGTCAAGGATGTTCACGATCACAACACCAGAGGCAGCTCCACTAATCATCATAACGTAGATTTAACACTAAACAAGGTGCTAACTCGTTCTCCTGCTATACCATCAACATGTGGAACGCCCTTCCACATGCCTTAAAGGAGAGCAAATCCCTAGCCTCCTTCAAAATTGGTATGAAAAGTCACCTTCAGACAGCTACTACCCGTGACTTGTAAATAGACTAAGCCCCCATGCTCCCCCCCCCTTTTTTTTCTGCCTTTGTATTTGATGTTATGCTTTTGAAACTGATATTATCCTAGATAAAGTATGTTCTATCCGTCTGTCTTTCAATGTTATATGAGATACTTAAAGTGTGGTTCCTGTGGAAATAAGCCTCGGCTTTCTAGGATCTCGTTTTAGTTGACCTTGTACCAGTGATTTGTACTGTCATGAAACTGTACTTTTTTCTATTGCAGACTTCTAATAAATTCTTCAATCAATCAATCAATCAATGACCCATCTCTTCAGTTCCTTCCATCCAGAACATATGCCAGGCTATCACCACCGCTGCCCATGACTTTAAATACTGTATTTACCCGTATACTAGCCTCGGGAAGCCAGGCTTACCCGTATACTGACCTGACACTATAGAGAGACCCTGAAAGAGCGTTTTTTGTATTATTATGTTTAAGCTAATCAAACTGTCACGCAGAAATAAAAGGGAAATTCATAGATTTCTGTAAAATAAGACCAAACAGACTCATTGCTGTCATGAGCAATCATGATACCGTCATAACATCATCCCCAAAATGCAATTTCTGAGCCTTAAAACACCCTGCAATGTAATAATGTACTGCATCATGAACTACTCATCAAATATCTGTACCATTTGTTGCCACAATACTGATTAATTCACACTCACAGCGAGATGTTTTTACCTTCAGCTGCAGAGATGTTTAAGAATGATGCTTCTTCGTCTTCAACTACACCCGGGGTGTCGCCACTTCCTCCAACCCAGAGGTGGGCAGGCTGTAGTCGAAAGGGCAGGAAATGCAACAAAATCATCATCAGACTTAGTTTTTGTCACCCCTGTAAATAACTTGTTCATCCACGGCAACCCTGAATTACACTGTTATCTTTAAAAAAAAATCTTATGTCACATTACACTGCATAAATATTAGATATGCACGATCATGAAATTATGGCCGATATCCGATATTTTACAGGCTCATATTTGTTAATACCGATTCCGATAACGATATATGTATTACATTAATGTATTATATTGCAATATATATCTTATCAGAATCGGTATCGACAGATATGACACTAAACATATCTAAATTTCATATTTTTATTTTAAGAAATCCAAGTTGAAAATCTTTCCAAGAAAACCCAGATTGAATCTTCAGCCTTCATCGTTACAAAGGGCTTTTTCAGCTTCACATTCAAATGTGAATATTATAAAAAAAAATATCAGCTAAACCGATCAGTTATTTTAACATTGATTCGATACTGATAATGCATTTTTTATGGCCGATACCGATATGATGGCCAGATTAATCGTGCATCCCTAATACATATGCAAATCTTTCCTCGTAAAATACATCACAATACAAAAGTTCACAGAGGAATAGCTGTTTCCATCAGAACGGACTGAAAATAACTTTTTTTAACCACTTGAGCCCAGCATCCCTATTCTGAGGGGAACGTTCTCCCAAAATAGCCGATCTGCAAAATAGCCGAGCTCACAGCCGTCACAGTGTGACATGCTGTGAGCTTGTCGATTCGGGGTCATGCCTATGTTCCCTCAACCCTATGTTCCCTCACTGAGGTTAGGGTTAGGGAAGGAAAAAGAACTCATAAAGTACAGTGCAACTTGTGTGTTTTACTAAGCATGAAGGGTTTAAGTGGTTAAACTGAAGTGATATTGATGAATTGACAAATATAATCTAAGTATTGTGGAATAGATAACCTGTTTAGCCTTAATGTGATCATATATGCTAGACTGTCGATCAGGCCTGAAATTTCATCATTTTAGGGGCAAGGCCACTAAGTTCATTCTTTTAGGGCACAAAGGCAAAATGCTAGGGTAGGAAGGCCATCAAATAAAACATGATTTTATTCCATTGAAAGAATTTGTTGAATTTAAGGGTTAGGGATGATAACCTAACCTAACCTGCAGTGAAGATACATTATGGTATTTACAATCTGATGCATGCTCAGCCCAGCACCAATCAAATTCACTGGATTTGTTTAACGATAGGGGAGTTAAGATTTCAGAATCTTAACACAAGACACTGGTGTCTATGACAAGAAAGAGTCAGAGGAGAAGGTGGTACAGTCAGCTGGGGCATTAAGGCCACTGAGGCCTCAGGTCATGCCATTGGTTTGAGGGGCACAAGGCCAAACTGAGGGGCAACGACGGCCATGGCCTTCATGGCCTCCATGACATTCCTGCCCTGCTGCCCATGGTTGGGCGTAAATGTAGCAATGATGAGGAAGTGTATGACACACACACACACACACACACACACACACACGCACGCACACACGCACGCACACACGCACGCACACACGCAGCCCCACCTCTCTCACTTTTTGCTCTTGACTGGGTTGAAACCAACTGCAGTCGGGTCGCACGTGGAAAATATATACTTTGCGATCGATAGAGAGAGAGAGAGAGAGAGATAGAGAGAGAGAGATAGAGAGAGAGAGAGAGAGAGAGAGAGAGAGAGAGAGAGATCTATATATCATATTGTATGAAGAGCAGCAACCATGCTTTCCACAGCAGTGCATTGTAGTTACTGTAGGCACATATAGGCCACTGTAGGCACTGGTACTGTAGGCACATCCTAAGAAAACTTTCACAAAGTGTTTTGTTCAAAATGTGGGCACAATTCCACAGAGTGACAGTGAGTCACTGTGATGTGGCACAGAGTGAGATATATGGGCATAAAGGGATTCTAGGAAATGCCCAAGTGGAACAGGAAGTGATGTCACAGTTACAGTATGGACATCCGGGGTTTGATGACATCACTTCCGTCAGGGGAGGACAACTTCCGTTAGGGAAGGACAAGCTACAACATTTCTCATGGTATACTGCGACCTTAGGTCTCAACAAAAATAGAACAAGAACAAAACTTGCAGTGAATTACCTGCTTGCAGTTACTATCTTCATGAGTGAACCAGTTGAATTACATTAAGGATTGCTTGTGTCAGGTCCCTAGCAACATTATCTCTACTAAGTTGGACCCCTAAGGTCTACACCACCCACTTGGAGAACCAAAGCTTTAGGGTTTTGTAAACCTTTCTATATATATATATATATATATACGGTATATATATATATATATAGGGCTGGGATGCAATTAAAAAAAATATCAAATTAATTACAGTCTTTGTAATTAATTAATCACAATTAATCACATTTTACTCGCATGTTAACATTTGCATTTCTTTTTTCAAGTAAAACACATTTTGTTGTATGAGTGAGTCAACAAGTGAGTTTTTTAAATCTAAATTTCGCATCCACTGGGCCAAGCAAAGCGCTCTGATCGGCTACTTCTCCCTTTGCGTTTGTTGTCTCTTCTTGGTTGGTGCTATGATCGGTATGCCCAAAACTGAAGGTTCTGTGCATTATGATGACCTTATGGTTGGCTACATCTGTCATGGTTTGGTACCAGAGTCATAAGATTATTATTGACAAAATGCAACACTACACACACAGTTACGCACTATTTATGGGCTATTTAATCATTTTTGAAAGAGTATTATAATAATGAGATCATAATGTGTTAAACCATCCTCCACTCATGTGTTTGTATGAAAACGGGCAGTGTGTTTGTTTCAAAAGCTAGCTATGATAAATGTAATAATTAGTCCATGGGCCAAACGAGATGTTGGTAACCGAAAGGTGATTTATAAATATTCAATATATTTATCAATATTCAATAACATGCCATAAAGATTCAATAACGTGCCATAGATTTATCTTGATTATCGACACATCAATATCATTAACTAGTCAGATGCAATTCTGGGAATTTGCAAGTGTGGTTGCTGTGATGTGAGTCACACTTGTAAATTTATTCCGTCTCACCATTTGAATTTTCCCTATTCAAGTCAAAGGGGAAAATGTATTCTCTAATAAATGAATGGCCATATATAATATGGAGATCTCGGTGTCCCTGATGTCATCAATATTAAGCCCATATCTGGTAATGCCTATACACAATGTGTCAGTCTCATGTGGTCTATGACGTCAGACATCTATGATGTCAGTCATCTCCATATTTGGGAAAAGTTACATTTTTGCATTTTTCCATTATAGTGAATGGAGAAACTTAATTCACAAATAAATGTATATACCGGTACATTAAACTATGTAACATGTCTCTTAGCAAAATGCAAGCAGACGAGTCCCGACGAAGCCGGGAAGTAGTAAGGGAAAGTTAGCAGAGTGCTGGACCAATCTGGGAACTAAATCATTACCAAAATTTCTTCACAAATGTGTTCATAAAGGTGTCTACTATCACCTCTGAATTTTTTTCAGTCACAACTCCCATGGGAAACTTTGTGGGAGCCAATCAAAGTCGGGGCTATCCCGAGGGCCTGGGATTAAAGGGGGAAACATAAAGAAATGGCCAATATGAGCGTATGAGGTAACCGTTAGTTATCAGTAAAAATGACTCCTTGGCCATAAAATAGGCCACAACATAATATTGGCAAGAACAAAAATGGTTGGAGTAGGGTTTGAATCCATGAAACCTATTGAAGATCAGGCGGGTAAGCGCACATCAGGACACACAGGATAACATGATGCAATCTGACAAGGAACACTCAAACACAGGGTTTAAATCATAGGGACTAACAGGACACAGGTGAACTCGAATGACATGATTGGCTAAGCCTTAGCCAAATAGGCCTATTTTATGGCCAAGGAGTCATTTTAACTGAGAACTAGTGGTTGGAATGGATTCAGCAGCCCAGAACACCTCATATGCCATATTGGCCATTTTTTTAAATTTTATGCCCTTTAATCCCAGGCCCTGGGTATCCCGATACCCCCAACTTTGATTGGCTCCCACAAAGTTTCCCAAGGGAGTTGTGATTGAAAAAGTTCAGAGGTGATAGTAGACACCTTCATGAACACATCTGTGAAGAAAGCTATTGGTAAAGATGGTTACACATCTCTCTGGGCCTGGGATTAACCCTTGGATGCATGACCAACCAATACCTACACTCTTCCATGAGTGGGGTCAAAAATGACCTGGGCCTGGGATTAAAGGGGATAAAAAAATGGCCAATATGGCAGGTTATTCTAAATAGAGGTGTCACCTAACCCTAACCTAAACCCGTCCCTAACCTCGGTGGGGGTATTTCTGAATCTAGGATTAATAAGAGAAGGATATCACACTGGGCGTGTCCCAGCCGTGGTACCGGGGTACGGGGGTACGGCACATGCGCAGTACAATCTGGCCTGCACCTACACTTTGGCTCAGTAGATGGCGGCGTGTAAACATTAAATGGTAGTGTTTGTTTTCTCCTACTTTAAGTGCCTGCTGGGGCCTTGCTCTTTGCTCAAATTAAATGTTCTTATGCCACAAAACAAGTAGGCTTATTTGGTGCCCTAATAGGCACAACTATGTGTTGCATATCCTGAATGAATATTGCCTAAGTTATAGAAATCCATCGTATTCTCATCTACTGCCGTTTTACTGATATTTTGTGTAAGTGCTTATAAATAAATTAAATTGTGCGGTCTGTTGAATGTTTTGCACCATACAAGTACGGCACACAGCACAAGTTAAGACATATGCTTCAAAGTACAGGATTATATAAAAGCATCCCTCTGAAGACCAATTATTTCCCACAATTGATTGATTTAAAACTTTATTAGAAGTTTGCATAGGAAAAGGTAGTTTCATAACAGCTGGTACAAGGTCAACTAAAAGGATAAGCACCTCCAAAGAGCATTGGGCTTGTTTCAATTGGGGTCCTTTAAAAAAATAAAACACAGCACTATGCAGAAAATATAAGAAAACCTGCAGCTGTTTAGGTGATGAGTGGAGAGAGAACAAAACAAACACACACACACCTCGCTCTACTGAGAACGGATCATGATCTTTTTTATCTAGTGCCTCTGCTGGAACACTCCACCATGGCAGTTCCTGTTAACACTGCGCATGTGCCATACCCCGGTACCACGCTGGGACACACCCAGTGTGATATCCTTCTCTTATTAATCCTAGTTCTGAATAGGGATGTTTCTAAGTAGGGGTGTTTCTGAATAGAGGTCTGCCCCCGGTAAGGATTTAGTTCCAGCACTCGGCTAACTTTCCCTTACTAAAGCCCAAGTGCGTGCCACCAGAGCTGTGCACCATCGGGCACAATGGACATGCCCGGGCCCTAAGGCAGTAAGTGCGGCAGTAAATGAGTCAAGAAGCAACCATCGTACCTGCGTGCAATACAACACAAGAGCACCCGTCTCATTTAAAAGTTATTTTATTTGAAATGTTTTAAATACAAATAATATATTTTTTCTTCCCATTTACAATGACAGTTCCTTTGTAAACAAAAGTGGCAGAATAATCATTGGGTAGTTTTTTTTCTTTCTTTTTTCCAAGTCCCAAACCCTAGGGGCCCTAACCAGGCAGGGTACGGGTCCGGGTCCCGGGTCACCTCAGGTCAAAGGGTCGGCGACCTCTGCGTTTCCGTTCAGGGGGAGGGTAGGAGAATGTGGCGTCTGGGGTTTACCTTCTCTGCTCTTATTTCTGTTTTCCACACAAAGAAACACTGATGCTACATTCTATTGCAGAGCGATAAATACTTCAAAAGAGTACAATATTTACCCGTTCGCAATTACACCTTCTCCGAGCACAGTTACAGGAGGAACTTTTTTTTTGCGTACATGTGTGTGTGCGTGCGTGTGTGCGTGTATGTGTGCATGTGTGTGTGTGTGTTGGGAGAGCACGTGCAGTGGACACACAATCCACTTCCCGTACTGCTGAACATAAAAGAGAGAAAACAAAATAATCACACTTAAGAAGGTAATAAAAGGGGGAAAAAAAAAAGAAATATAAGAAAACTACAACGCAACTTGAGTGTGGATAATTCACACCGACGAAAGATTCGGTTGTTTCTTTTGTTTCCTCAAAACAGAACAATGTCCTTTTTATAGTTTTTTTTTTTTTTTTTTACATTAAAAACTGTGAGCGTCCCAACACTGCTGTTGACTTCCACCTTCCAGAGTCCCAGCAGTTTGAAAATGAAGCAGAAGGCGTACACACATTCTGGAGGGTTAAACATTGAGATACACAGCTATAGAGAAGGAACACAGTCCAAAAAAAAAAAAAAAAAAAAAAAAGTTTATATGAAGAGTTTCTAACCGGCAACAACAATACAGTATAATATTGCTTCGCAGCTTTGTGAAGGGGCCCAGACGCGCACACACACACACACGCGCACACACACACACAGGTGAAGTTTCAACATACATTTTGACACAATCATAATTTGGGAAATATCTGAATTTTCCCCTCTTACCACAAGATTGGTTGACGGCCGTTCATGAAGGGGGGGGGGGCTACCTCCAAATGGGGGGGGGGGGGGGGCTACCTCCAAATGGGTGGGGGACCCTAGAACCCCAAATGAGAGCGCCCTCTTAGAGCTTTTAGTCGGTCATGCTTTGAGCAGCAGAATTGGTTTCTACAATGAACCAAGTGAACATTGTTTTATTTTTAAAACCTCCCCCAACCCATAAGCTTCAAAACAACACTTTTTGCTTTTCCCTCACAAAATAACTAAATGAAGGAATTAAAGTAGTAAATAATGACTTGTTTTCTATTAATGAAACATCTCAAAGCCTCGGATTCTTATCATGATTACACAATAATGTGATCCATCCACAAACTAAAGAACAACTCCACCAAGGCTTGGTGAAATTGATAGAAAATAAGTCTATTTTTGGGAGAACGGCTCATTTAAACACGAAACACATTTAAACTGCTTCCAAAAAAGAGCCTAAAAAGGACCTTCTATGAAAGTCTATCTTGTGGTATGCTCAGTTGTATTTATATAACAACAATAATAAGGCCTTTTCTTTTTATCTTGGGACAGTGAAGTCTTTAGGAAGTGGAATGTGATACTACTTTAACGGAAGAGGGAAAATAAACTTTCAGAGGTACTCACACGTCTTGTGTTATGATATAATAATAATAATAATGATGATGTTAGGGGACAACAATGGCGCCAACACACTACCACCCAATTAAACACTGTCATATTTAATCCACTTTGTCGTGCATTCTGAAAAAAATAAACTAAAATAAAAAAAGTCCATGACCTTGAAAATCGTCCATTTCCCGAGACAATTTCAGCCTTTAAATGACGTTCTCCTTGCCATTTCAACCAAAATACAGTCATTTTGCAGAAATCAAGCACGTTTAACGTTGGTAACAAGGTCAGAGTGGCTTCGATCAGGGGGAGAGAGAGAACGTGTGCGCAAGCACGCGCGCACACAAATGGAACCAAATGGACCCATAATATGAGTCTTAAGTGGACCTTTATAAGTATGTAACTCTGAGAGTGTACAAATGGAACCAAATGGACCCGTAATAAGGGTCTATAATGGACCTCTACATTTATGTTAACTCTTGAGAGCGTACAGAATGGAACCAAATGGACCCGTACGCTCTCAGGAGTTGCTCCTTGAAATAAACACGTTTATGAGAATCCCCCACCGTATTTTACACGTCTGTGATTAAAGCATACAATAGAAAAAAGAAGAAAAAAACAATCTGCATGGACTAGCGGCCTATATATATACTGTACGTCTGAAATCATAAACAAAAAAACAATGTTGAGATTTCAAAATGGAGGCTTTAGTCTTTTTGTTTGTTTATTTAGTTGTTTTTTTTTTACCAACGGATTTTGCAGCAGTTACCCACAGCCCCTCCCCCCCCCCCCGCCCTAAGGAAGAAGAATTGTCCAAAAATAGTATCCAGCTCTCTCTCACACACACACACACACACACACACACACACACACACACACACACACACACACACACACACACACACACACACACACACACACACACACACACACACACACACACACACACACACACACACACACACACACACACACACACACACACACACACACACACACACACAGTGGGCTGCTGCGGTGCATACTTGACACCACCAGTAGGGGGGTGAGGGTGGGGTTAGTTGGTTGGTGGGTGGGAGGAGTCACATACATCCTCTTCCAGGGAGGAGGAGGGGGGGGGGGACGACACACAAGTCTTTTAACCCTTCAAGGGGTCTCCGTTAAAAACAGAGAGAGACCCACTGCTGTGATGTCACACAGAACGACGTATGATGTCACAGACCGTGTATTTCCTGTGTATAAACTGTCTGTGAGGTGACAGTGTGGAGGGTGTTGTTAAGCTACCCCCTCCCTGTCAGAAGAAATTATATATATATATATATATATATATATATATATATATATATATATATATATATATATATATATATATATATATATATATATATATACTGCATTTTCATTGGCCATCTGAAGCCAGTTTTAATGCAAACCCTTTTTCATTTATTTCTTAATCGGTGGAATTATTATATATAAAAAGACCAGTTAACTGTGTTTATATATGCATATATTTATATCGTCTCTGCCGGATGTAAACCTCATTATGTCCAAAACTGTCACTTTTCCATGATTCAAATTTTAAAAGAAAACTTGGCATCTCTAAAAGCTTGAAACACGTCACGTTTCACGCTTCGGGATCTGCAACTTTTGACGTGTTTTTTCTTTTTGGTGTGACGATGTTGTAATCAAGTAGGGGGAGCAAAAAAAAAAAGAGAACAAAAAAAGTAGATAACAGTTTCTTTTTGGCCCGATGACGGTGACGATATTGACTGCTGTGCTGTCCTTTGGCGACCGAACCCATCTCCCCCCTCCCTGTCGGTCGATCATGAAAAGCCAGCACCACACGTGTGTGTGTTCGGGGCCGGGGACGAAAGCGTATGCTACTTGGTCGGGTTCAGGGAAGAAAAAGAAGAGAGAAAGAAAAATGGATCGGAAAAAATTGTGTCCGTTTTCAAGATGTTTTGGGCGCCGCCATCTCTGGAACGGAAGGTCCAACGTGCTCAGTTCAAAGGTCGTTGGAAGGGTGACTTTGAGGACATTAAGCACATTATCTCTGGTTTCTCAGGTACTAAAAACTATGATATTGTCCGGGTCGGGTCGGTTCCGGGTCGGGTCGGGGCCGAGCCTTCGTGCCGACCCGGTTAGGGCCCAGGTTTAGGGCCATCATTCTCAGGCCCGTTGATAACTCTATAGAGCGGTGTTTCTCAAAGTGGATTCCAGGGACTTTGTGGGTTCTTTATAAGGGTCTAAATTGACCCATACAAGTCTGTAACTCTGACAGTGTACAAATGGAACCAAATTGACCTATTTGTATACTGTCAAGAGTTAAAGGAGTAGTTCACGCCCAAAATGACTTTTCTTTTCTATTGATTACTCACGCCATGGAGACTTGAGTTCAATAATAGTTTTTGTTTTGTGTCGCATTCCTAAGACAACATTTTAATTGTAGTAAATTTACCCCCATTCATTCTGGAATCAATGGGGGTACATTTATTGCAATCAAATTAAACACTTTCAGTGCCAACCCTGAGTTTCCCGAGTTTGTGCCGTTTTTTTTTTTTTTTTTCAAGAAATGTTTTTTGGACCTCAAAAAATGTATTAGTCATGATTGCGATCGCGAAATTGCATGTTTAACCCCCATACCAACCCCATCTGAACACAACATTTCAAACATGGCAGCCAGGTTTGTTTACATTTGAAGAAAACATAATGGCTGCTATATCATGAATGCCTGAATGGATTTCCAAGCGGATTTTTTTGTTTGAAAGCTGTGAACAGCGTGCACATGCGTAGTGCATGATCTGTGCACGAATTCTTGCACCAGCGTGCACACTATTTTTAACCCTTTGTACCATTTTGGTGGCAAAACGGCAATATAAGAAGAGGTCCCACTTTACATATGGCACCGACTGCGTGACAAAAACTAAAACATATCCATGAATTAAAGTCTCCATGGTGTGAGAAAAATCAATAGAAAAAAGTCATTTTGGGGTGAACTACTCCTTTAAGAGGGGAGGACCTTGAAATGTAACCCTTTTGAGAACCCCTGCTCTAGTGTGTGTGTGTGTGTGTGTGTGTGTGTGTGTGTGTGTGTGTGTGTGTGCGTGCATGTGTGCGTGCGTGCATGTGTGCGTGTGTGTGTGTCATGGTGTTCAGTGGTTGTCCTCTTCGTCCTCGTCACTCTCCTCGATGCCGTCGCTGTCCTCCTGCTCCTCGTCCTCCTCCTCCGTCTCTGGGATGTCCCACTGGGGATGGTTGTCCAGCATGGCCTTGGCCTCGTGCACCTCCAGCTGCAACGGGAGGAGAGGAGAGGACAGAACACAGGGTTAGCGTTTAGATAAGTGTTTCTCATCCACTGTGCCTGGGGACTTTTTTGGTGTGCCCCTGAGAAGGGTCAAGTGTGCCCCTTGAAACTGCTTGAAAGCCAGTATTGTATTTATCATTTTAAAAATGATTTAAGCTAGTGAAAACAGCCGATCTACAAGCGGTGCGAGGCGTTGTGTGCTTGTAGATCTGCTGTTTTCACTACTGTTGAGCGGCAGCCTTGTATGATGAAGCAGAGCTTTGCTTTGCAAAGAAACGTACACATTTAAAACTTGGAGATACAAGGTTTCTTCCAGACAGTGACGATATTTACACCCCCGTATTATGTTGGTGTGCCCATGGATTCTTGGGACATGAAAAGTGGGCCAATGCAGAAAAAAGGTTGAGAAACACTGGTTTAGATAGTCTAACCTAACGCGGACATTCTATGGCCCCGACAGATCTCATCGGCTCCTCCGGTGTCTCGTAAGCAGTGGTGAGATGCCTTGGGCTCGGTTGGGCTCGGTGAGCCCACACTTATCAAGCTGTACGCACGCGCGCCCGACATGCACGCACGCACACACACGCGCGTGAATGCACGTCGCATAACAATACTCTGGTAGGCAGGTTAATTTACACTTACATGCGGCCAGCATAGACGTTCGCCCAGCATTCTTTGCAGACTTTTAGCTCCTTTCGGAATCTCCCTCCGCTATGCAGCTCCTCACTCTTCATGTCATGAGTTTAATCACTCATTTATTCAGAGCTGCATAGCGGAGGGACTCGGGAGAGGTTCCGAAAGGAGTTAGCAGACTTTACTGTGCGTGGGTGAGTCTATAAAGTCTATGTAAAGTTATTTTACATAAAACCTAAAGGAAAATACATTAATTGAAACTGAAATAAAATAAACAAATTAACAATGTAACTAAATAATAAGAAATGTAATTAGATAAAAAATGTTGTGTTATACAGTATTAGCACAGAGCGGCAGGCATGCACGCACGTGACATGAATTTGAAGACATGAATTTAGAGGGACACCACTTCAAAAATCACACCACTGCTTGTAAGGGACGCGGAGGGGAACATGACTCCTGCTGCTGTCCGCTTTAAGTAAATGAGGAAGTGATCGGCGGTGGAAAACGAGTGATAAATCATAGCGATTTTATAATTATAATGGATAAGCCTAAAAAAAACAGTTCACATGAACAATACTGATGTAAAATAAGATATCTGAACGGCTACGTATATTTTATATACAATTAAAATGTTGTGAACCACAGTTACAGGGGCGCAGTTTACTTTGCACAGAGCCAAATCCATATAGCAGAGGTTGTCGGGAACTAGGGGTGTGAAAGAATATTCTTTATTCGAATATTCGTTCGAATGTTAACAATAAAAGAATATTCGAAAGTAAAAAATGGAGCTTCGAATTAATTTATATTTAATTAAAACAAATATACCGCACTTCTCGCGAGATTCTGGGCGCATGGAACGTTAAAAGGTGGCTGGTCTCGCAAGGCAGAAGTCTCCATTCGCTGCTGCAAAAGTGGGCTGATCTACAAGTCCACAATACGTCGCTGATCCAAAACGTTGTGAGCTTGTACATTAAGGGTGCCTATTTAGCGACACCGTCATACAGCGAAGAATAAACCTCCAGCTGCTAAACTTTCCCTTCACTCACGCTGTCCCTCACACACAGTGTGCAGCTTCCTCCGCAGGCTCTCTCCATTCCGACGGAGTGGAGAAATGCACTCGCCTCGCTGTGCACTGCACACTCAGTGCTGTTAAACTTAATACGTTGATTCAGAATGATTATCGAGTCAAGCTGAAACGGGCGACGCATTTGGTAGTGACGGGAAGCCGGACAACGAGACTTCTCCACCGAAAAACTCAAAGCATGGATTTCTTCTCACGAGTCATTCTCCCCGCACGCAGCCACGGTAAAAGTCCCTCCGTCACACTCTTGTAGACTACCTAATTTGGTTCAAACCAAAACATACTCCATTGGTGTGATTATAATTGCTCGTTTCATGTCGTGGCTGTTCCAACTCCATCACAGGCTGCTGCTGTGAGTGTGACGCTTCGCAACGACGATGCTGCCAGGCACGTGCACACA
Source organism: Nannobrachium achirus (assembly GCF_963921795.1). NCBI lineage: Eukaryota > Metazoa > Chordata > Actinopteri > Myctophiformes > Myctophidae > Nannobrachium > Nannobrachium achirus. Next base: position 10,129,041 of record NC_137823.1, on the reverse strand, counting down.
GACATCAAACGGGGCTTGAGCCCCTGCCCTTTTAAGAGAGAATTGTCCACCAAAATGCCCTTTTAGAAATGTCAGCCCCTGCCTCTCTTAACATTCTTTGCACGTCCCTGACCAACGCGGACCTGGCTGCACGACCGCGACTGTCTCTACAGTTTACAGTTTAGGCATTTAGCAGATGCTTTTAATCCAAAGCGACTTACAATAAGCAGATAACACATCACAATAATAAACAAGTTAATATGTCAGTACACCAACAGCAATATAACAATGCAAATAAAATAAATAATTAAAGAAAAAGGTTTCTTTAAAAAAAAAAAAAAAAAAAAAGATTAGAATAAACAGCTTCGAATTGCGAATGCTTCGAATTATTCGATATTTTCGAATATTCGAATTTATTCGAATCAACGGTGGATTTTCGGCCGAATATTCGAATGCTATTTTTGGCACATTTTCACAGCCCTATCGGGAACGGGATTCGAACCCGCAACACACTGTCAAGGGCCTATGTGGTATGCACCTGGACCGCTAGACCTGGTCACCCTACCTGACTACTTCTCCCCCCCAGCCCCAGTACCTTGAGAGGTTTGATCTGGTCCAGGCCCAGGTAGGAGTCAGAGCGCAGGATCACAGAGTACTGGTAGTTTCCTGTCTTGGACGGAGCTGGGAACTTCAGCTCCACCTGGTGGAGACACAGGGAAACAACAACACATGGTTCAATAGGTGGAGTAGTCTCGCGTAGCCAGACAACTATTCCACAATCTCCGAATGCTATATAGAGTCTGGAACGGCAGCTCCCGAACGGCGAGTATCGGAAGTAGCCACTGCTGCACGGAACTGTAGTCCCATTGGAAACATAACAGAAACACACTAGGACAGACAGAGTCATTCGGGCGGCATATTCTTGTTATGGGTGTATAGTTTAAGAAAATATTTGAAAACATCATGTAAAAAACACACCAGAGAAAGACGAAATAACGCCCCAAAAATGTTGAAAGGAGACATGTACGCTTCCAGTAGGACTTGTTATTGCTACTGCACCAAGGGAGCGGTTGCGTCACATCCGCTTTATCTCGCACTCATCATTTCTATTTCCGTGCCCCAGACTGTATGCCGGGAGCATTTGCAAATCGCAGAGGCAACAGTATGGCCACGCGAGACTATAGGTGGAGCAGTTGGAAAAACCCCACCTTTTAGTTACTTTTTTGTGTGACATAGAATGACGGAGCAGGGCACTCATTACGTCCTCCCGGTGGGGGCTCCTCAACAAGGGCATAGTGACCGGCTTGCACGTCGAGGCGATATAGGAACAGACTTTATGCTCCATTCAAGAGAATGTTTTTTTTTGCCAAACTTTATGCTTGCTTTTATTGCCTTAACTCATTTACTTTATTTCCAAAAATGTACTAGCCATGATCACAATCGCGAAATTATATGTTTAACCCCCATACCAACCCCATCTTTATAACATGGCAGCCATGTTTGTTTACATTTCAAGAAAACATAATGGCTTCTATCTGATGAATGCCTGAACGGATTTCCAAGCGGATTTTTTTGTTTGAAAGCTGTGAACATCGTGCACACACGTGGTGCATGATCGGGGCATGGACGTGCATGATCCGTGCACTATGAATTACATGGAAGTCTATGGAGACATGGCATCCTGGTACTTGGCAGCCATTTTGAAAAGGCAGCAAATGAGTAATTCTCTGGTTTATCGGGCCTGGTGGAGAGAAACATACTGTACAGGCTTTTTCTCAGGATTATCGGGGCAGTACAATCCTGTTGTGAGCTTGTAGATCTGCTATTTTTTAGCAAAAGTCACGTCCCAGGACAATGGATGTTGGGGATATTTTGATTATCGCGATAATATCGTAGATCACAATTTCTTTGTTCGCAATATCGTCCCTTGATTCCTAGTCAGAAACAACGCTACGCAACCCGACACCAGGTGTCTTTGAGCGTACAGACATGGTAGGGCAGCGTGCAAATTTTTGCCAACAGTTCTCGATATTCTGCATCTAGCTTAAGGCTTAAATCAAATATTTGCTTCTGGTGGTCCCTGGAACAAAATATGGTGAGATGGGGGTCCACAGCCAAATACTTATCATTTTGGGGGTCCTTGACATGACAAAGTTTGAGAACCACTGCCATAGAGCATCCCATTCATTTTCACCATAGTGTTTTTCATTATCAGCCACAAAGTCTTAGCAATTCAATGTACACTTACCACTAGGCTGGTGGTTGTAAAATGGTTTTATATGCTCCTGTAGAACCCCCGAGTATGTATGCAATCACTCTAGTTTGAGTAAAAACACGTTTTAATCAAGATCACACAGAGAAGAACTGCATTACCCATACTGCTAAAAATATACATCCGGTGAAATTGACGTCTGTGATTGGTCTAGCTTCTTCTTTCATGTATCTTGCGGTTACTGCGGGAGTAGCTTACTGCCCCCTGTCTTCCCGGCGGATTATTGCACTTCAGCAGAAATCCGTGAGTGAGTGTCTTCCTTTTACAAATATGATGCACTATGTTAAAGATGACGATAAGAGCGTCCACAGAGATGAAAATCACTACATGTCAGGCCATATGCTGGCCTGGATAACTAAACTGAGCGTGATTTAAGGGATATATTTCAGGAAACAAGTGTCATTCGCAATGCATTCTGGGAGTGTAGTTTCCGCAATTTCTAGAATAATGATGTACACAGTCTTGTACTCTGCCCTTTTTTCAGCTTTCTAATTAACCGTTGCATTAAAAAAAAATCGTCATGATTCCTCACCAGCCGAGGTGGCTTACAAATTCCTGGGCGTTCAAATTGACCACAAGCTGGACTGGTCAGTAAATACAGACTGCCTTTACAAAAAGGGCCAGAGTAGGCTGTATTTCCTAGGGAGACTGGCCTCATTTAACCGATTTAGTGCCACTGACTTTAACGGATTAAAATGTCCAGAGTGCCCGCCCCCGGCCCCATTCACTCCCGTTATCTTATTTTGAAGGCCAGAAGGCCACGAGGTGATTACTTCCGGTCTGACGTCATCGCATCCTGCGACGGAACCGATCGTTGTTACGTGCATGCCATGCTGGATTGCATCGGAGTATTTATACATGTGTTATATAAGCGAGCATCTGCCTCCATCTTCGCTTCTAAAGTGTAGTTTTGAGATAATGGACATTAAAGATGAGATCCCCCGTCCACCTCAATGTTGTGGGATTACTATTTTGTGCTGGTGGAGCCGTGATGATGATGAATCAGCGACGAATTTCGTCTCCGGACATCCGGCCATTCTACTCGGTAATGTACTCAACGTTACAGTAATAGATTACTTTTCACGAGACATCTCGCGTTTGGCACTTTTTTACTCGAGTACTTTTCACGAGACATCTCGCGGTTGGCTTTTAATGAGTTAACATCTGCAGGAAATTACTGCAGATGTTCTATCAGTCGGTGGTCAGTAGTGTGCTTTTCTATGTTGTGGTGTGCTGGGGAGGAAATGCCAGACAAAGGGACACAGGTAGATTGGACAGACTGATCAGGCGGGCTGGCAAGCTGACAGGGGCCGAGCTGGACTCGGTGGTGGAAATGGCAGAGAAAAGGACTCTGGCCAAGACATTGTCCATACTGGATGATGTCAGCCACCCGCTGCACACAGTACTTCACTCTCAAAAGAGTACACTTAGCAATAGGTTTAAATCCCTATCATGTAAAACAGACCGCTATGGGAACTCCTTTATCCCAAGGGCCATTAGGGTATATAATGAAGTACTGGGGGGGAGAGGAGACGGGCGGGGTTTGGCTAGTTAAAACCCTTTTTATTTTTGTTACTAGTTTTAGCTGTGTCCTATTGAATATTTGGTTTTATTGTTTTATTCTTTCCTCTTAATTAGTGACTTACTATACTTTTTAGATGATTTTTGTCTTCTTTTCACTGATGCATTGTTTTTATATGTTCATCATGCTCTTTTTACTAATAACTGTGTGAATGTACTGCATTGGAGCTGTTGATTGAACGAAATGAATTTCCTTCGGGATCAATAAAGTATATATCTATCTATCTATCTTTGTCCGAGGCTTAAAAACGTTTACATAAATACTTTATGAAATGTCTATGGAAGAAATGAATGGGGAAAACGCTTCCGACACCAGAGTGAAGACGGGGTGGGGCTTCAACTGCGATGCTCTATAGCAACATACTGTAGGTCTTTTCTAGAAAACTGTTAGGATTTAGAAGAAATTTCGAGAAATCGGCTTAAATCAGTGTTTTTTAACCTTTGTCTTGTCAAGGACCCCCAAAATGACATGTATTTGACCGTGGACCCCCATCTCAAAATATTCTGTTCCAGGGACCCCCAGAAGCAAAGATTTGAGTTAAAAATGTTCACTCTGAATTTGGGTCTTGCCTTAAGCTAGATGCAGAATAGATACACGCAGCTCAGACCCGTTGGCAAACGAAAGGTTGTGGTAGCGCATGGACAGTGTCTTTGAGCGTACATACGTGGTAGGCCAGTGGTCCTCAACCTTTTCAGGCCGCGACCCCCAAAACAATCATTTTAACTGGGGACCCACCACCCTGACAAGCACCTCTTGGAGTAGGAAGAGTTGAGGCATTGCATCTAGTTTAACACGGTAAAATGTCTGCCTCTAATATTTGACAATTTGGCCAATGTTTAATTTATCATTTTTTAGGTATTAAAAAAAGTCTAAAAAGTCCTTAAATTGTCACTTTAGAAAAGTGCAGATGCTCCTCAAGGGGGGTCCCCACATTATTGTGGGAGGTCCCCAGATGATTAGCTTAATGTGCAACACTGTTTTCTCACTGAACAGTGAACAAACCAACATAAAGTGTAAGTGTATAGAGGGTATCCGCACATTTCTAAAGTGAAATGATCTGCGTTGCGAGGCGTTGTGAGCATGTAGATCTGCTATTTTCACAATAGAACCGTGTTATACAAAATGTAATGCCTCAAGTTCTATTGTAAAAATAGCTAATCTACATGCTCACAACGCCTCGCAATGCGTGAGCATGTAGATTGTCTGTTTTAACAATTTCTGCCTCTGATATTTGACAATTTGTCATTCTAGAGGTACCTCTTCAGTATCTTTGAGAGTACAGACATGGTAGGGCATAGAGACCAGGTCTTACCTCTTCAGTATCTTTGAGCGTACAGACGTGGTAGGGCATAGAGACCAGCGTCTGCTCGCGGCGGTCGGCGATGTAGAGCCACCACCACTCCTGCTTCTCCTCGGGGAAGTAGAGGCTGTACACAGGGTGGGTGACCTTGGACTTGGTCTCCAGCAGGGCGCGCTCTCGCCTCTGGATGCTCTGCTGCAGCGCCTCCCACTCCTGGACAATGCACACACAAGCACACACACGGATACGGACACACACACACGCACGCACAGATTATTAGCGAGCGGTCTTGGAAAGCCAGGTCAGATTTTACCCTAAAAGTATGTCCTCGAGCGTGGGGAATTGTTTTGGACTAAAACTGAATCCGGTTTGATAGTTCCGGTCAAAGTGTATATATTTGAGGACTACAACATGACGTAAAGTGGTTTCTGCTCCCGACCGGATCAAACCCTGAAATGTGAAGCGATCCCAGTCTAAATCACTATACTGTAGGTGTAATGTTGTGTCCTCCCCTCCGTTATGTATTGCTAGAATGTTTTTTGTCACTGATGTTTTGTGTGTGGCTGCAGCAGCAGGGCTGAAAGCCCAAGACAAACTTCCCTTGCGGACAATAAAGTTTACCTTGACACACAAACCGGTCCCTTTTCCCACCAGAGTTGAACCTGTTAAGTTCTTTCTTTCTTTTACACATTGAAAATGGATTGGTTTATAACCCAGTGTTGTTGGAGGCCATCTATAATTATTCCCTCCCTCCCACACCCACGGCACGTGCACACATGTACGAGTGTGTACGGGCATGCGACGGGCACACATGTGGTCACCGAATGGAACTGTACTAATGGTGTATGGCAGGTCTATGGTTTAACGTGTGAATTCCTTCGCCAGCGGCCGTTATCACCTCTACAAAGATCACAGTCACACATCATCACCTCAGAGCAGAGCAAGGGTCTTCAACAGGGGGTCTGGGACCCCTAGGGGGTCCTCAGAGTTACTACAGGGGGTCTTCCAAATCTTTGTGTGATAGAAAGAAAAAAAGAACATCTCCATTTTAGCCAGATTCTTAACCAGATTCTGAGAACTTTAGGCAAAAATAGACGATCTACAATCCGATCTTGTAGATCGGCTTTAGATCGTCTATTTTCGGCAAAGAGGTTTGGTGTAGAGGGGAGAGGTATTGACGGTTCAAGTGGTTAAATATCTGAAAACACAAATTGACATGAATCCAAAAAACACTGATGAGGGCTCTCAACGTAAAAAAGACCATAAAAGGTCTTATTTGGGATGTTCCTTTTAGGCAGGGTGTTTAACTGTACTACATTTCAATTGTATTGACTATACTTGTGTACTGTTCTACATTTTTGTCTAATAAAATAATCAATCAATCAATGATTGTGCTGTCAAACGATGAAACTATATGGAATCTATGAACATGAACTATATGAACTATATGAATATGAACTATATGGAATCTGGGGGTCCCTGCTTCATCTCTCTCTCAGCTAAGGGGTCCTTGGCCTGACAACGTTGAAGTCCCCTGGACTAGAGGCTGAAGTCCCACCCACCTCCTCGTCGTCTCCTGCCAGTTCGTCCACCTCGGTGTCACTCTGCTTGTCACTCTCCTCCTCTCTCTCGCTGGGCGTGTCCTTGTTGGCTTCGCCCTCGTCTGATTCGCTGCCCTTGTCCGACGCCTCGTCCTCCTCGTCCTTGGCCGCCGCGGCCGCCGCTACCGCCACCTCCTGGTAGAGAGGAGTCAGTACAACGGAACACATCAGGCATAGGGATGGAGCTCGAAAAGCCGAGCCCGTTACAAACCCGACAGTCTCGCGTGGCCAGACTGTTGATTCCCGTGATTTGGAAATTCAAATGCTCCAGTGATACAGTCTGGAATAACGATGCGTATCATGTTAAAGCTGAAGTGAAGCCTCCTCCCCACTTCCGTTTTGTTTTTAACATTGCGCACATTTATCCTAATATAAATAAAAATCATTTAAGCATATTTACCTTGCTGCTTAGCAGAAATGACATTTAAAAAATACATTTTCATGAACGGAAATGCCAGCTTCCATTATTCGCCGTTCAGGAGTTGTAGTTCCAGACTCTATATAGCATTCTGAGATTGTGGAATAGTTGTCTGGCTACGCGAGACTCGATAACAAATGTATGGCATCCACCCTAAACCTTCTTCCTCCACACTGGGAGGAAAACAGCTTCTGAAAGTTTGATGGGATGCACATTTTTACACGCAAACGTTGTGACCACTTTTACACCGCATCTTTTGAGCGGTGGGGTTCTTTTGGCCCCACCGCATTCTTTTTTATTCTTATCAATGCTATTGGCCCGCTTGGCTTTTGGAAGGCGGGGTAACTTACATTTCCTGCTACGTTGCCATTGGCCTGTTTGGCCTTGGAGGCGGGTGCAGGAGTGCTCTTCTTCTTGACGGGTTGTTTCTTCTTCTTGGACTTGGCAGTCTTCTTTGCTGCTTTACCTTTCTGCCACACTTTGGCTTTGGACTTACTGGAGTCTGTTGGCTGCACACACACACACACGTAAAAAACATGTTACTGGAGTCTTCTGGCTGCACACGTTAAAAAAAGAAATCACAAGACTGAAATGTATTTTCAGACCATGCCTCAATATGTGATTTTTGAAACATGGTGGCACAGTTTCCCTGAAGTTCTGAACTGCCTTCACTGAATGTGTGTGTGCCAATCCATGCTTCATTTTATAGCAGTATCTTCTGAAGTTCTGTTGTATTCTCTTGCTAGTCTGGCAAATTCAAATACTCATATCTTGAAATGATAACAGATTGTTTAGTTTGGAGATCACTTGACTAGCGTTCTGACGACTTTGTCATTCATCACTACACCTCCCCCTTATGTTTTAGCGGTTCTGCACTGATCTCAGAAACAGCTTCTATGGAATCCTCAAGACTGAAATCAGTCCCCAGGCCTGAGAACTTTAACCCTTTAACTCAATTCAATGGAGCTTTATTGGCATGACAAATCATATGTTTACACTGTCAAAGCAAGTGTCAACATCATAATGAAACCATGATGTACAGTAGGAGGGGGTTCAGCGAGGAAAAAAAAGGCTTATTTTGCCGTTAGAAATATATCCATGTTGCCAAGGGTGGCTAGCTTGGTATGATAATAGATACATATTTCCTCCCGTAAGAGAAATTCAGTATTTTCAGACCAACCCAGCTGATTCGCTGCCCTCAAGGAGCGTGTGAGCAATTAGGGGTTAAGAGTCTTGCTCAGGGACACACACAGAGGCTATGGTTCCCCAGGCGGACTCCCTAACCATTCAGCTATGCCGCCACCGATGATGTTTTTGAAACAAACGGCAGCAATCTCTCCGGGTGTCGAGGTCTCTTGTTAGGAGAAAAGGTAGCATTTTTCCCTAAAACTATTTGAAACTGTTTACATGTGTGCAGTAGGTCTACTCCAGTGGTTTCAAGCCTTTTTGGTTGCAGTACACTCCTATACTGATTCCTGAAGCCAAGTACCCCCTTCCCCTGAATACAGCATTTTGCTTAGAAAATGTTACATCAAAAGTCCAGTTCCCATGCCAATATGTTCAAAATAAAATAAAACAGCATAATGGCAAATAAACATTGTTTTCTATTCAATAACAGTTGTACTAGTCAAGTTATTGATGTAAGTTGGTTTAACAATTTCAGACGAGAAGGTTAAAACAAAGACTGTCAATGTTATGTGGACTGCACGTCTGTCTGCGTGTGTGCATGCCTGTACTGTACATACCCCATCCTCTGAATGTGTGTGTGTGTGTGTGTGTGCGCGTACCACATCCTCTGAGTGTGTGAGCTCGTCTCCGGGGCAAGGTGTGACCTCCTGCTCCTTCTCAAACATCTCCTAAAACACACAGATAAAACCACATTAGTTGTGTCATTCTACATCATCATCATCATTTATCATTCTATAAACTACACATACTGTAGATTTATAGAATACATTTAACTACATCATAGATCACAGCATTACAAGCAATACTGCCCTCTTGTGGTGCATTGGGTGACCAACAACTTCAGCAGGCCACAAGTGAAGGCCTAAATTATCATGTATTAACGAAGATGCCACTGGACAGTTTTTACATTTCATATCACATTAGAGCAGATGTCTTCAACAGGGGGTCCTCCAAATCTTTGAGTGATAGAACCTTTTTTATATTAACCACTTGAACCCTAGTGTCCCAATTCTGAGAACCTTAGCCAAAAATAGCCGATCTACAAGCTCACAACGCCTCGCGCTGCGAAGCTTGTAGATCAGCTATTTTTGGGAAAGAGGTTTGGTGTAGAGGGGAAAAAGAGCAGACTAAGTACAGAGTGAAAGTTCAAGTTTATTAAGTATTGACGGTTCAAGTGGTTAAATATCTGAAAACACAAATTGACATGAATCCAAAATACACTGATAATTGTGCTGTGAAACAATGAAACTATACGGCATCTATGAAAAGGTTGTGGGGGTCCCTGCTTCATCTCTCTCTTCGCTAAGGGGTCCTTGGCCTGAAAACGTTGAAGAGACCCCTGCATTAAAGCAGGGGTTTCCAAACTTTAATCACAGGTAATCACGTTAGGTAGAACCTGATTAGACTGTGTGAAACTACTGAAATGTGCACTTATGAAAATGTTTACTTCTGAGAAATATGGCTCCAAGGGTTGCCGTGAAGATCAATTATCAAAAACATATTTCTCACCGAATTGAAATTGTGAGCTTGTAGATCGGCTATTTTTAGTGAACCTTCTCCCCAGAATAGGGATGCTGGGATTCAACTGGTTAAAACGCCAAGCATAAAGTTATTTTAAGTCAGTTCTGATGAAAACGGATATTTCTCAACTCCAACAAGTTGAATTGGATACTAAAGGACCTCAGCCTGCAATCTCCTAATGTTTATACTTAATTAATATACAATGTCCATGTTTTGTAAGAAGAATCATTAAATATATAAATGCTGCTACAGTAAAACACTAAATAGAAGAATTTATGGATTTGACGATCGATCGGTATCGGCCCCAAAAATCGCAATCGGAGCATCTCTAATTAGAGCACTTTAAACCTATACACAGTACAGTGGCTATTTGAACAGAGCCAAATAGCCCATCTACAAGTGTAATACCGCTATCAATTCTGTTTCTAAAATCCTGGAAAACAGCAGATGTGGGTTTGAATTAAAGGTTAGTTTTTCCTCTTACCACCATCCTTTTTCTGCTCAGGGTGACGGTGACTGTGACGATGGAGCCTGCTGTGATGTTGTTGCTGTCTTCATCATCTAGGACTAGAGACACACACAGAGACATTATTTTAGCCTGCTATGAACAGTCTAAGACGGGGGTCAGCAACCCGCGGCTCTTTAGCGCCACCCTAGTGGCTCCCTGGAGCTTTTTCAAAAATGTATGAAAATGGAATTGTTTTAACGATGTGTTTATCGTCACTGTCGGGCAGAAACCTTGTATCTCCAAGTTTCAAATGTGTATGTTTTTTTTTCCCGCAAAGTAAAGCCCTGCTTCATCATACAAGACTGACGCACAAAAGTAGTGAAAACAGCAGATCTACAAGCACACAACGCCTCGCGATGCGAGGCGTTGTGTGCTTGTAGATCGGCTGTTTTCACTAGTTTAGTTCATTTTTTAAATGATAAATACAAAACGAAGTTTTGGACATACAAGGTTTCCACCCAACAACGACAATATATAAGACTTTTATAATTTTTTGCGGCTCCAGACACACATATATATTTTTTTTGGTCCAATATGGCTCTTTCAACATTTTGGGTTGCAGACCCCTGGTCTAAGATCAATCTCAGAGAACTTTAATATTTTGTAAAAGTAAATATTCTTGAAACGTTCATATATTTCTTGAAACTATGATATAGTCTAGATACATTGCACATTTGGTGAATTATTTTTTTCCTTTTTTTTTTTGTTAATTTTATTTCTTTATGGCATAGAGCTCATGAATATCCAAAGTCCATATATCAAAATATTACAATATTACACCAGACCACTCAAAACAAGAAATGTCAACCTTCTTAACTCATACAGTGCCATCCGGCCACAAGGGGTGCTAGAGTGCCAGAAATGTCTCCATTGACCTTCTTTATAGCTTTCGTCGACCCTCTCCCAACTGGCCTGTGTTTTCACTCCGGTCAATCCTATGGGTGTCCAGAGGAGGAAGCTAGCTGACACGTAGCCAAAATGCTAACCCATTTAGAAGCCCGATCTAAAGCTATTTCAGCCGCAAAAAACTTTCTCTTTGGGTCTGGGGCAGGGCTCCAGACTAACTTTTTTCACCTACGTCCCGGGACCGTCCCAAAATACAAATTGAACAGTCCCCAAATGAATGTAATCCGTCCCACCATTATTGCAGGTCTATTAGTATTACTATTATAATAATATTTATTACCGGTATTATTGTTATGGTTGTTATTATATTGTTGTTGTTGCTGGTGAAATTGGCTTGATAATCCTTTCTATTTTTATACTGTCATTTGTGGCTTCTAAAAATCTTACCTCAGCCAGTTTGCTGGTGTGATTGTCATATACGGTAAACTAAAGAACCAATCATGCACGACTGTTGGAGGAATTACGGTTAAACTGGGTTTGTACTTTGTCCGTATGAACGTGTTGCGCGTTAATCTACAAGCCTACAACTAGACACATCCTCGGGGCTTTGAGGGCTTTTAGATCGTCTATATGCTCACCGCACAACTAGGGTTGTTCGATTAATCGATTTTTAATCGTAACCCGGTTTTTTTCCTTTGGAAGATTTAAAAAAATGGAAATCGTAAAATCGATTTTCACTTTAATTAGGGAAATTCTTACTCATTGGAGCCTTGCACGCGCAAAAAGTACACAGCCCCGTCCTCCTAAAGCAGGACGACAAGGTCCGACACCAAATTAATACTACTTTCTATCTGATGTGTAATTTCTTTGATGCGCGTTTAGCGCACGTCAGACTGAGCAGAGTTCACCACCCCGCACTGCGCTCACTCGCGATGGTTCAAGCAGCAAACAGAACAAAACGCTGCTGAGCTGGTAAACTTACTTACTTGTTGTAGTTTGAAAGAAGCTTATTAATTCTGTGTTACCCACCTACTGACTGTAGTCTACTCCTAGTCCTACTGTCCCTGTCACTGTGTTAATTTTGCGTCGGGAAGCGAAGCGCTTCGCCTCCGTTTACAATCAGTCAACATCTCCGTGCATGAGTGGTGCAGTGCAGGGGCGTAGCCAGGAATTACATTTTGGTAGGCGAAATGCCTACCAAAATGCCTCACCAGCCTCCAAGAGCTGGCTTGTTTTGGCTGTTTTGTCACTCACTATTGATAATGAAACACTAAGGACGCTAAGTTGTATGTGATTGTTGCACAACTAAAGTTATTATTATTAATACCCTTATTGTTTTATTGCATTTTGCTATTTGGCTATATAAAAAAAATCAAAAAATGAAACAATAATGAAAAAAAAAATCATTTCCTTGCATTTTTTAAATGAAAACAAAATAGTTGAAACAATGTATTATTCTTTTAACAAAAAATCGAAATCGAAATCGAAAATCGGGATTTCAGAGAAAATAATCGAGATTTTATTTTTTGGCCATATCGAACAACCCTACGCACAACACCGTCGCACTGAAAGAAGTATAACCAGTGCCATTCTTGATCGAGTGGAGACGCGTGCAGGCTGCTTTTTGGGTCCGTTGTGCTTCACAGCAAGCGGTTCAGATGAACTGTAGCCGAAATGGAGTTATTTATTATGAGCGGACTGGTTGTTTTTGAGAGTTAAATAAGAGACGATTACTGGAGAAAATAAACCACCACACAGCACGGGAACTCTGTTAAATGAATGCCAGCTTGCACGGCTGGTTGTGATGAAGTTGATTAGACGAACATAAGTAACGTCTTGTATTTGGGAATATAGGCTATAGGTTTATAGAGATGACAAAAGTTAAACAAACCGTTGATTTAATTACAATGTGTCCTACTCCTACAGGGTTTCCTGCAGGAAAGTCTTGACCAGGGGGGGATCTCATGGCGCACGCGCGAAGCGCGTGCGCCGACATTTTTTGATAATTAATTAATTAATTTGAGTAATTAATTCACTTAATTTTTTATATTAATTCTTATTTTTGCCCTATAAAAACACATGAATGTGCCCATGATGACGGAAAACACAACTACATGCTATCATTCACATTTATTCAACATTGAATAACTACGTTTTTCACAGGACAGTGTAACTTGTTTTTTTCCCCCAGGTTAATCAACCAGCACTCGTGCCATATACATAGAAGTCTACAGCACAGTAAAAAAAAAGAAACATTGGTGTAAAGTAACTAAGTAGATTTACTTAAGTACTGTACTTATACTGTACAAAGGAGATTTTCAGGTATTTGCACTTTACTTGAGTATTTCCTGCATTCAGGAGATACCAGCCCTTATGTTTTCTTCAAATGTAAACAAACATGGCTGCCATGTTTGAAAGATAGGGTTGGTATGGGGGTTAAACATGCAATTTCGCGATCGCGATCATGCCTAGTACATTGTTGGAGGTCCAAAAAGTTTTTTTGAGAAATTTTTTTTTTTTTTTTTTTTTTTTTTAATACCCTTGGGGGGGCGGGAGGGTTTTCAGGCCGGGCGGGGCGCCTGGCCTGTAAAGTGCTGCAGGAAACCCTGTCCTATATTCAAACAACTGCTCGTGCTGCTCACTAAACGTAGGCTATGTGTCTGTGCTTGGTGCGTTGACATCGCGTTCCGTTTTACATTTTCATTAATAATCACAATCCAAATCATATAACGTTACTCTTTATGTGGCGAAGCAGGGGGCGCCGGGTGGGGATGCTAAGATTTATCTCTCAGCCACAGCTTGTAGATCGGCTATTTTCTACTAGTTGTAACCCAGATTGACAGACTGTTCTCTGCCTCATTCTGCTGGTTAATCTCTTCAAATAGCGCAGCATTTTAGCAACTAAGTTCTACCTGAAAAGGATGATCAGCACTGCCTGTGGTAACTTGGCTCAAAAATATCCTCTACGTCCCGTCTGCGTCCCAGGGGAGATTAATTTGCATCCCAAATATACATTTTTACGTCCCCGGGACTTCGGGAGTCCCTTAGTCTCGAGCCCTGGTCTGGGGACACAATCCGGAGAAAATCCTGTCTAAAGATGTGATTTATTATTGGAGTGGGCGGCGCGATTTGGCCGTTAGCGCGAATACGGCCCGTGGATGGCCGAGTCTAAGTCCCGGCCAAGGATGGACGTCTAGACCGGGGCTTCGTTGAGGCCTCCGATAAAATAATTCATTTTATTAAATATCCCGGACATGTTCGGGATAGGCACCCTGGAATACGTCGCGCCGCCTACAATGAACTTTTGGTGAACATTGGGGGGGGGTCTAAACTTTATTTTAACTCATACCTCGCGATCCCCGTAGAGACCGTAGATTTCCCGCTGTACCGCGCTGCCATGCCCGTAGAGCCCGCAAAGTTTAATTAGCTTTAATCATTATGAAAGGATTAAAAGTATTATCGCAGATTTTCGCTGATTCTGGCTCTTTAGGCCCGCCCCCCTAACTGTATCCGGTCATTTCCGGTCTGGACCGGATCCAGCTTTCCGTATCCAGTCTGAGCCTGGGCCATAGTCCCGCCTCCATTGGTTTACTGTGTAACAGAAGTGGAAGCTACTGGGCGATGGAACGTTCGTTTTTCAATCGGATTTTTGCGTTTGGAAACTTTGATCCAGTCTCTACACGCCTGGATTATGATCCCCGCACATATCGTGCGTTTTGTGCGCGAACGTGTCCACGTGTTACCATAGCGCACAGTTGGCTTTTTTCAATGCTTTTTCATGTAAACACTGGCTGATAAGCAGAGATACAGCGTGGCAACGGATATGTCTTTTTCAATGGGGTTTTTTGTATTCGAAAGCTTGTCACCGAGTCTACACGTCTACTAGATGAGTCGCGCACAGATTGTGCACTATGCGTGCGCGTGCCCACGTTAAAAGGTAAGGACAATTTGGCAGCTGCTTACTACAGCTATGTTTAAAATGGCAGAGAAAAAGTTAAACCATTTTCAATGGAATAAATCGTCGGAGCATCTAGCGTCTCTCGTTGGTGAGCGCTGGGCGAGCCGGGACCACCCACGTTGCTCCAAGCAGCTCGGGGTAAGTAAAATAGCAAATAAAAAATTGTTTTTGATCCCGAATATCCCGAATGGCACTAAAAGGGTTAAGTCAGAGTTGCTTGAAGTCCAGTTGGAAGTTTCTGAAGTCAGTTATGATTTGGGATGCTATGACATCTGCAATGTTTTTTTTTACACAATATTCTAGTTTTCTGAGATTGATCAGTATATGTCCCCTGTAAAAGTTAGTTTTTCAAAGCCTAAGTTAACATTTTTCTGTTCCAATGTTCAATAGACAAATTCAATTAAACTTGAAAGTCACCGCACATTTCCAAATAGTAGCCCGGGTGTTGAATACGCAAAATTGATTTGGAGGTTTAAAAGAACCATGTGGCCGTTTGTAACAGGCTTTAATTTATTTCCGAGCCGCAGGCTGAATAAACTGCAAATAAACGGCCAGGCGTTTTGACAAACCCGGGCGTTTGTTTGAACGAGGCGTTTAATACGCAAAGGGTGTTAGATCCCAGAATAATTAATATATTTAACCTATAATATAGAGTAGGTCCTAGTCATGTGCCTGGCGGGTGCTCCTTTTCAACAGCATGGATTTTAGCACTATCCTAGCGTATTAGGTAGTCAGAGGCTATTTGTGATATGATAGGGCTGTTATTTGGAAATAATAACGGTAATCACAGTTATTTGTATGATGATTAGTAGTTAAGTGACAGCACTTTCTTTTTCCCCCTATAATTTTTATCCCACGATTTTGTAACCCATCTTTTCACCCAGTGCCAATTTCCTAAGCTGTAATCCTGATTTCTGCTCTCCCTCTGACACACCTGGGGAGACCCGGTTGGCAGTATACGGACCAAGACTACTGCATGTTTTTGTGAGGGTATCTACCCTATAGGACACGGGGAGAACATGCAAACTCCACACAGAAAAGCCCTTTTGCCAACCCCACCTACAGTAGGGTGTGGGCACTGATGACGCAGAGGAGGGAACATGCCCCCAGCGTCCCCCGGCGGGAATCGAACCCAGGACCTTGTAGTTTGGTATCCATGGTGACACACTGACCTTGTAGTTTGGTATCCATGGTGATGTGAGGGAAGCTGCCCAGCACAGCCATGACCTCTTCATATTTCTCCTCTCCGAGGAAACGCAGCATGCTGCGTCTGTCACTGTCCTTAACACTGACCAGGTCCTGGACCGTCCTCACTTTATACTGAAACACAGGACATAATATACACCTTATAACATACTGTATACATGTATATAAACCATTATCTAACATACAGCATGCTGCGTCTGTCACTGTCCTTCACACTGACCAGGTCCTGGACTGTCTTCACCTTGTACTGTTAGTCTAGATCAGGGGTGCCCACACTTTTTTGACATGAGATCTACTTTTAAAATTACTAGATCAACATGATCTACCCAAAATGTTTTAGCTGAGGGCCTGAGGGGGGCTTTGGAATAGCAGCACTGGTGTTACATTTTTAGACAAACACACTTATTGTAAGGGGGTAATAAATGGGAAATACTGGGGGAAATGTCTTCATCCCATTCTGTATAGAAGTGGTAGGTTTTGGGGTTCTTTGTAATGCTACTGACTCATGAACAAAGTATTGCATTGGAGGTTTGCCTACTTCAGAAGCCATGAAGGGAGCTGACAGGCCCTTCTTGATGTCATATTGACATATTCTTTTTATATTTTAATTACATATTTTTAGAGGCATGTCATGTGGTCTACCTGCACACCCTTGGTGATCTACTGGTAGATCACGATCTACCTTTTGGGCACCCCTGGTCTAGATGGACAGAGGGGTCCACGTGCATAGGGTGGATTTTTTCTTTTTTTTCCGCAACCTTTGTTTTCTTAATCCTTGAAGATTCTGCCAGGTACCAAGCTGAAATATGTTCTCATGGGGTTCATTTTTAATGATTTCTTGCACCTACCTATTCACTTACTATACAGGAAAAAAGAGCAGGTACCTTCTTGGAGATGCAGTATCTCAGGTGCTCCTCCTCAAAGTGAGGCAGCTGCAGTAGAGGACTCTTGGTCTCCTGCAGACCCTGGACGATCATCTGGGTCAGCTTCATGCAGTTCTCTATGGACACCAGACGAGGAGCATGGAACCCTGCAGCGCACGCACACAAACACAAACACAAATTATAGCTTGTGTTTGACATGGCGGTGAGATACTCGTGTAGCACTGCCTAGCATCGACTGGACACTTTCTGTTTGGCACTGCATTGATAAGTTGTGCTTTAAGTATTACATTTGTGTTGTGACACTTATGAAACTTATGAGCGTTTAACGTTTTTAATTCTTCTTGTCTCTGCCTTGCTCATTTCACTCTACACAACAGTACTTCTTTCTTTTCATACTGCTCTGTAACTTTGTAAACATTAAACTGCTGTGCTGCCTCTGGGAAAATTTTCCCCCTTGGGATAATAAAAGTAGGTAGGTAGTTATCTATCTATCTATCTATCTATCTATCTATCTATCTATCTATCTATCTATCTATCTGCGCACGCACGCACGCACGCGCGCGCGCGCGCGCGCGCACGCACGCACGCACGCACGCACGCACGCACACACACACACACACACACACACACACACACACACACACACACACACACACACACACACACACACACACACACACACACACACACACACACACACACACACACACACACACACACACACACACACACACACACACACACACACACACACAATCACTATGCTTAGTAAAACAGACCTGATTTGCACTGTACTTGATGAGTTCTTTTTCCATCTACTGCCAACTCTCTTCACCTAAAATAGAATATCTACAAGATCTACAACCTTGTGACGCGTTGTGAGCTTGTAGATCTTGCAGATCTTCCGTTTTTGGTGAACCTTCCCCCCAGAATAGGGATGCTGGGGTTCAAGTGGTTAAACATCAAGTATAAAGTTATTTTCAGTCAGTTCTGATGGAAACGGATATTTCTGTGACAAAGCCTACCGTATCTCAGGTGGAAAGATGTAAGCAATTTACCCCGAGTGAGAGGACATTATGCTCTCATAATGTCCGCAGTGCGGGTGTGATCGGACGAGGCGCCAGCCGAGTCCGATAACACCCGCACTCAGGACATTATGAGAGCATAATGTCCGACCCCGAGTGGTAAATAGCTTTTCTACCACTTTTTCCCGTATACATGAAAGAAAACACATAGTTGTAACTTGCAAGGATCTTAAGTTACAATCATTATTGCCTATAAAACTTCCGCCATAACAACAAATAGTGCCACAAACAACATCTTCTACTCACCACCAGATGGCGCCAACTCCATGCTGAGACAGATGTCTAGCTTACGCGACCGAGTATTTCCCGGTGAATCTGTGCGCAAAGGTGGGGGCCGATGGGCAAGGAGGGTTGCGAGCTTATGAGAAACAACTAAAATAAGACCTTAAAACCTGGCGAAAACAGTTGCGTGCATTAGCGCAAATGGAAAACATTCAATTAACTTCTGAATGAAAAGCCTACACGGCCTTTAAACAGCGTGCATACGGTGCATTAGATGAGGATAAATGAAATCATTAAATGGAAATCATTAAATTAACTTCTGAAAAGGCTTCTTCTAAGCCTACACTATATAGCCTACTAAAAACGAGTGAATCTTGCCACACGTGAATAATTGTGGTTCAGTGGTTGTAAACAATAACACAGACAATATAAAATCCTTAGTCTAGTTGTGGGAAGAAAAGGATATCATCATCATCATGGCCCCAAATAACTTTTAAATATCTTGCAATTGGAGACGAGTCTCTTACTAAATCGGCAAGAGTGCCTCTCATTTTCAATACATAAAGGCTAAGCTATAGAACCTCTCCATCATCAGCAATAGTCAGTGGTGGTGCGTGTCCCCCAGACCCCCACACTCCCAAGCCCCCACCTTTGCGCACAGATTCACCGGGAAATACTCGGTCGCCTAGCTTACAGCTAAGCTAACGTCAGTTAAAAGCACCGTTCCGGCCGTAAATAGAGGCTGTTCGCTTCCAGAAAGGCATAGGTTCAGAGAAAAGGGGCTTTAAAGTTGGCGGATTGCATTGGATCCAAATAAATCGGCGACGATAGTACGCACGTTAGTAAACATAGGACAGCTGCGACCGTCATTTGTTGGTGGGGGGGGAAAGGTGTTCCGACCATAGGTTCCGACTCCCTCCTGAAGTCCCCGGATGCGTTCATCGCGTATTGATCTCGGAAATGTGCCTCATTTGCATGTACATCCGGGCATTTCACACATTCCGGCTATTGTGGCCTCATTTACTACTGTTTTAAGCCAATCACAATCCAGTATTTGAACACGTGACTCGAAAAAGTGGTAGAAGTGAATGTTTATGTTGTGTAATATGATGTTGGTTAAAAATGTTTGAAAACCTCTGGATTAGAGCACTTTAAACCTATCCACCTGTTTTCGCGGAAGTTTACTGGAGATTATTTGGACCTGTTTGGACCACACTTCCGGTTTAACAGCAGACATACAAGCTCACGTCGCATCGCAGATGCAACCCGTTGTGAGCTTGTAAATCACACTCGGCTGCGGCGCCGGAAGCTCGGTACAGCGTCTGCGCAATGCACTATGGGGCGTTGGAAAGCCGTGGGTGCACAGTGGCTATTTGAAAATCGCCTATCTACAAGTGTAGTTGTAGATCTGCCATTTGCAGGAATGTAAAATATTTGAAATAGGTTTTAAACATTTTAACAACACACAACACTTGTATGGCGACCCCTGGCACTAAATATTGTGAGATCAAAGATGGGGGTCCGTAGGTAAATGCATATGAATATGGGGGTCCTTGAAAAAAAAAAACACTGATTTAAACATTAGGAAGCAAAGCCCAAATAAAGCAACTACACTTTAGAAACAAGCCCATTAAAGGGAAAAAAAAACAGCAACCCGCAACTTCCAATAGAGGGTATGCGCATGGCAGAGTGAGTGGTAAAGGAAGTTTAACATCAGACAGGACTGACTTTTCTGTTTGGATGTATGGGCTGTCAAGGCCAGAAAGTAGTTTTCTTTTGCTACTCAGTAGGTGTTCCTGCATAACTTCTGTATGATGACGATGTCACGTGCATACCCTCTATACTTTTTTATAATTACAGAAAGATAATCTCATGATCACGTGTGTGTGTGTGTGTGTGTGTGTGTGTGTGTGTGTGTGTGTGTGTGTGTGTGTGTGTGTGTGTGTGTGTGTGTGTGTGTGTGTGTGTGCGCGCGCGCGCGTGCATGCATGTGTGCATACCTCCTCTGCTATTTGCCATCATGGTGAGTTGACAGCCCACGTTGACCATCTCCTGTAGCAGCGCTGGACTCTTCCTCACCGCAAACCTTTGGTCTGAGAGGAGGAGGAGGAGGAAGACAATCACACAGTAAATAAATCACTTGAGCCCCTTCCCAATTCAGAGTGTGCACCCTCAAAGTGTGAGCCTAGCTAGGATAGGATAGGGTAGGGTGTTGCCCTGTGGAGTGCACGTATAGTCTCGCGTAGCCAGACAACTATTCCACAATCTCCGAATGCTATATAGAGTCTGGAACGGCAGCTCCTGAACGGCGAGTATCGGAAGTAGCCACTGCTGCACTGAACTGTAGTCCCATTGGTAACATAACAGAAGCACACTCGCACAGATAGTCATTCGAGTGGCATATTCTTGTTATGTGTGTATAGTTTAAGAAAACATTTGAAAACATCATGGGAGTAACACCAACAACACCAGAGAAAGACAAAATAACGCCCCGAAAAATTAAGAAAGGAGACATAACGCTTCCAGTAGGACATGTTATTGCTACTGCACCAAGGGAGCGGTTGCGTCACATCCGCTTTATCTCGCACTCATCGTTTCTATTTCCATGCCCCAGACTGTATGCCGGGAGCATTTGCAAATCGCGTTAGGCAACAGTCTGGCCACGCGAGACTAGTGCACGTAGGACACACATTTTGCCAGTGAAATGGGACAGCACGGCTGAGTGCGGAGCCCAGCCGAGGGCTTCCCAATGGAAACGGAAAAGCCAAAGGCGGCCATTGTATCCCCCATCGCTCAAACTTTTTTGGCTGCAGTCCCCCTTATACTGCCTCAGGTCATGCCATTGGTTTGAGGGGCACAAGGCCAAACTGAGAGGCAACAACGGTCATGGCCTCCATGAAATTCCTGCCCTGCCCAGAACCACTACCTTCACTGTTCCACCCATATCAAACACACCCAGAAAGCGTACCTTCTTCGATGTCGTCGGACACGTCCATGCGCGCCAGGTGAGCCAGAACCAGAACCCTGGCCTTCAGGCTGTAAGGATAGCAGAACGGAGGCTCCTTCTTCTTCACGTTGATGTTCCCCAGCTCACGAATCAACTGGAGAGGAGAGGAGAGGAGATTAATAATAATATAATAATAATAAACGTCTTCACGTTGATGGTTCCCAGCTACCGGATCAACTGCAGGAGGAGAGGATAATGTTGATGTATAGATGACCTTGCTTAGTCAATTTACAATTTAGGCATTTAGCTGACACTAGATAGATATAACATAGGTAGACCAAGCACCTAATCTTAAAGAAAAAAAAAGAAAACGTTATATAAATCTAAAATATTCAAATTGTTATCTAGCTTTCATGTATGGTCATTGAGGGAAGGCAAGTGCTACAGTGCTATGGGTTTAGGTGGAGTCTGAAGAGATGAGTCTTCAGGCCACGGCAGAAGTCGCTCTGGATTAAGAGCATCTGCTAAATGCCTAAATCAGGGGGCTTCAACGTCTTCAGGCCAAGGACCCATTAGTTGAGAGAGATGAAGCAGGGACCCCCACAACCGTGTCATAGTTTCCATATTATAGTTTCATTGTTTGACAGCACAATCATCAGTGTATTTTGGATTCATGTCAATTTGTGTTTTCAGATATTTAAAAAACCGAATACTTAATAAAGTTGACCGTTCGCTCTGTACTTAGTCTGCTCTTTTTCCCCTTCTACACCAAAGCTCTTTGCCAAAAATAGCCAATCTACAAGCTCACAACGCCTCGCAGCGCCACCATTGCTTGTCCAGACACTAAAGTTACTTGCTTGTGTAAAAAAAGAAAGAACAAAAAAATCATATAGATGAGATGGAATAATTATGTTTAATCGTAGAAGCATTAGTTTGATTGCTTGTTTAGAACGAATAAACATAATGTGGCCATTAGAGGCCGATTATTGTGGAAAATAATCTCTTTTACGACAGGCAACTAATAGTTTAATCTACTACTGTCCAAGCGTCGATATCGAGCATTGCCAACCCTCCACCATTTAGACGCAAGCCAAGTCAAGAGACATCTTTTAAATCACATCTGAAAACATACCCATGAACCCAGGTCTTTTTACAGGTTTTTTTTAAAAGCACTTTGTACAATGTATTATTCTTCTGGTTACCTGTGGCACTTGGATGTCTGTAGGTCTGATGGTATTAGACCTGTATTATTACTACTGCACAAGCAGAGCGCGCAAGTACTGTAATCGGCTGGGCATGTATGTAGATGTCCCCCTTTTTTGAAGACCGTAGCCCTGAAATAGCTGGGATTCTGGGAATGTATGCACGTATGTATGTGTCTCCCTAGAGCCAATGACGAACCAGCATTCATGGTGATGCCACTGGTGATGTCAGCAGAGTTTGGTATATAAGAGCGTTCTTGGTAATGTCTTCATTAAAGGAGGTCGTTCAGACCAAAACACATATAGGGTTAAATCTGCCTTTTATCATACCCTCCTTCATACCTGCTTTAGTCGATTTCTTTCATAGCTGCCCCTGATGCTAGATTTCGGCTGCCCCTGTTGCTAGATTTCGCGGGCCCTCTCATTACTAACAGAGTAGATAGTCTTTATTGTAGCGCGGTTATTTCTTGTCAAACGGCTTCTGCTCTGCACCAGAGCAGGGAGAGGAGAGCCTAGAAAGGGAGGGGAGGAGCAGAGGAGCTTCTCGTCTGTTTGACAAGTAAGGGTGCCTGTGAGGTCAAAACAGCGGTTTGGTTGGTCTCAGGACATTGCGTAAACACAATCCAATAAAGAAATACTAACTTTGAAGCTAAATAAATAACCGCACTAGAATAAAGACTATCTACTCTGTTAGTTATGAGAGGGCCCGCCGAAATCTAGCAACAGGGGCAGCCGAAATCTAGCAACAGGGGCAGCTATGAACATTTTTTGACTAAAGCAGGTATGAAGGGGTATGATAAAAGGCAGATTTAACCCTATATGTTTTTTGGTCTGAACGACTCCTTTAACAGCCAATGAGGCCAGCAGCGCACACCTCGTGGCACGCTCTGCCTGCGTACAAGCCTGCTTGCATGAGGCCCAAGTTGGCACCTCGACAGAGTGCAGCACTAGTTATTATTGTTACCTGTGGAACTTCGATGTTGTCTGTAGGTCTGATGGTCGCCTCCTTATTGCTGCGAGGGTCGAACTCGAAGGCTGCCGTCAACACCATGGCTAACCCTGGAGGTCAGAAAGGTCACGTTTTAGACACAAACATTACCATGTCACTATCGATAGATCAGAAGTTAATATCAGTCCTATAGAGCAGTGAAGTTTGACGTCATTTACCCATCCTACCAGGTTTGCGTTTTTTTCCCACATTCTGAATTCCCATAGACTTTTTTCATATCGCGTCATTTAAGAACTGTGTTCCAAACATAAACAAATAATCTAAGCGGTTCGATTTATATGGATGTGAAGAATCAACTGAGTTTCATTTTCGCTAGAAACAGGCTTTATCAAATATGAGTGACTGACTATCATAAACCACACAGAGCCACCTCCCCGACAATATCGCAAAGACCGTTTGTTTATTTTTGGACCACAATGCTTATATGAGACGATTTTAAGATGACCCAATGTTATTCTCCATAGAGAAATTACTTCCGTGAACCGTAGGATGAGCAAGTCACGTCATGACTTCACTGCTCTATTGCAGTGGTTCTCTACCTGTGGGTTGGGACCCCTTTGTGGGTTCCCACATTATTTTGGGGGGTCCCCAGATGATTAACTTAATGTGCAACATTGTTTTCTCACTCAACAGTAAACAAACCAACATAAAGTTTAAGTGTATAGAGGGTATCTGCACATTTCTAAAGTGCCAATTTAAGGACTTTTACCTCTAAAATGACAAACTAGACATTGTCCAAAGTGTCAAATATTAGAGGCAGAAATTGTGAAAACAGCAGATCTACATGTTCACAACACGTTGCGAGGCGTTGTGAGCATGTAGATCGGCTGTTTTCAAAATAGAACAGTGTTATACAAAATGTAATGCCTCGACTCTTAGTGCTCGTCGGGGTGGGGGGGGGTCCCCAGTTAACACATGAGCCTGAAAAGGTTGGGAACCACTGTCCTATTATATACTTTGTCGAGTGACAGTGTGGGGCAAAAGTAGCAGCAAAAAGACGCTTGACACCCTCACAGGCTCATGGCATCACGTTGAGCTTGTAGATCAGTCCTTTTTCAATGGAACAGGGACTGATGCAGAGGAAAAAGACTCACCATTCGGGTTCATATTAGGGGTCTTTAGAATCACATTGAGGGTCTATTAGACTTAGGTTTCATGTTCATATTGGGGTCTTTCAGACTTACGTTTCATGTTCATATGGGGGGTCTTTTAGACCAGTGTTTCTCAACCTGGGGACCTTTGGTGGTCCCCTGAGAAGGGTCAAGTGTGCCCCTTGAAACTGCTTTGAAAGCCAGTATTGTATTTATCATTTAAAAAAAGAATTTAAACTAGTGAAACCAGCCGGTCTACAAGCACACAGCGCGTTGTGTGCTTGTAGATCGGCTGTTTTCACTACTGCTGTGCGACAGCCTTGTATGATGAAGCAGGGCTTTACTTTGCGAAGAAACGTACAAATTTGAAACTTGGAGATACAAGGTTTCTTCCTGACAGTGACGATATTTACACCCCCGTATTATGTTGGCATGCCCATGGATTCTTGGGACATGATAAGTGATCCCATGCAGAAAAAAGGTTGAGAAACACTGTTTTAGACTTACGTTTCATGTTCATGTCGGGGGTCTTTAGACTCATATTGAGGGTCTTAGACTTACGTTTCATGTTCATATTGGGGGTTTTGTACATGAAGTGCATGAAGAGCTGGGTGGTGTTGATCAGGATCTGGTCTCCACTGTAGCGAATGGAGCGATACCACCAGGTCCCCTGAGAGAGAGAGAGAGAGAGAGAGAGAGAGAGAGAGAGAGAGAGAGAGAGAGAGAGAGAGAGAGAGAGAGAGTGAGAGAGAGAGAGAGAGAGAGAGAGAGAGAGAGAGAGAAAGAAAGAGGGAGAGTGTGAGTGTTGGAAAACATGACCAATGATTAAAAATCTCCCATACCTGCTGGGTGAAGTACAACAATGTGCAAACACTGCAGCAAGATTGGCGAGCTGCTGTGATAGGAGAAGTATATCAAATGGAGCACAACCACCTTAAGGACTACCGATCATGGTGTATATACAGTATATCCCTGCACTGTCTGCATCGAGTAATCTCCATACATGAAAACTGTTTCACCACGTTCAATTCTACATATTTTATTTTGATTGTATTATATTGATTGATTGTATTGTGTACACTTCTGCTTTGGCAATGTAAACGTGGGAGCAAGAGTCTTGAGTCTTCTAGTTTCACACCAACTCTGGGGGCAGAGTTAGTGTTGAAGAGTCCTTGAGCAAGACTCTGAACCGGGCCTGGAATTTCATCATTTTAGGGGCAAGGCCACTTTTGGTGTTGTCCATTTTTTAGGGCACAAAGGCCAAATGCCATCAAATAAAACAAGATTTTAGTCCATTGAAATAATTAATTGAATTTAAGGGGTAAGGATGAATTTAATATGTAGAGTAGACTATATTCGGTGAAATAAATAAATAATGGGATTTACAATGTTATCCATGCTCAGCCCTGCACCAATCAAAATTACTGTATTGGTTTAAATATGGGGTCTCAGGGGAGTTAAGAATTCAGAATCTCAACAAAAGACGCTAGTGTCTACATGACAAGAAAGAGACAGAGGAGAAAGTGGTACAGTCAGCTGCTAGGGCATTAAGGTCACTGTGGCCTCAGGTCATGTCATTGGTTTGAGGGTCAAACTGAGGGGCAACGACGGCCATGGCCTTCATGAAATTCCTGCCCTACTCTGAACCCCTAGTTGCTCCTGGTGAGCAGGTTGGTGCCTTGCATGGTTTCCTCTGCCATCGGTGTGTGCATGTGTGAGTGAATCGGGGAATATAATGCACAATCTATGTAAAGAGCCTTGGATAAAGGTGCAATATAAATGCACCATTTACCAAGCTAACTGCACTGTACGTGTTTTTTGTACTGTATGTAATGTTTATGTGTCTAGGACCCCCACTAAAATTAGATGCTGCATCTCAGAGGTTAAAGCCCAAAACAAATCATAATCCTAATTATTTTCTGACCATGTCCCAATATGTGATTTTCGAAACATGGCGCGTGCAGCGCACACCAATATTTGGGGTGTTTCCCTGAAGTTCTGAACTGCCTTCACTGAATGTGTGTGTGCCAATCCATGCTTCATTTTATAGAAGTATCTTCTGAAGTTCTGTTGTATTCTATTGCTAGTCTGGCCAATTCAAACACTCATATCTTGAAATTATAACTGCTTTTTATTAGCGTTTTGACGACTTTGTCATTCACGCCACGGTTATCGCTACAGATTGAGGATCTGCACTGATCTCAGAAATAACTCCCATGGAATCCTCAAGACTGAAATCTGTCCCCAGGACTGAGAACTTTAACCTCTGTATTCTCTCAATGCATTCTGACTGCAGACTAACTCACAACCACAGGAAGGAACAGAAAACAAGGATAAGACCGATGACTCACCACAACCACAGGAAGGATGACCATGAAGGCTAGACCGTACACCAGCAGCACCTGAAAACACAACCATCACTATTAAACGATACAGTCTTATGATCACTTTTGCACACGGCTTCCTGGGGCTCTTCAAAATAAAGCGTAAGTGAATGGTGGCGGCTCTACAGCCAAATAATTAAGTAACGGCATCCTATGTGTTAAACATCCCACAAAGCTTGACAACAAATAATGAAATATAAACATACCAGCATAGAGTTCTTCTGGTCAACAATCCACGCAGGGAGGGCGATGCCAAAACTGGTGGCTGCAGAGAGAGAGACACTTAAAGGGATATTCCACTTTCAACAGGGAAACACCTTATGGGCTTTTCTCCCCACACACACCCATTGTAACTTCAAACTCCATCTTAACCATGATAGATTCATTAAAAACACCCATTATTTTTCTGGTGACTCATGCTACCCTCCTAATATGTGAGCAGGCTGTGTTTTCTCGATAACTTTTCTCATTTATTTGTAATAATTATTTGGGAAAATGGAAAAAAATGAAATACCAAAAAATATTATTAAAAATAAATGAAAAAAGTTATCGGAAAAACACGGCCTGCTCACGTATTAGGAGGGTAATATGAGTCACCATAAAAAGTAATGGGTGTTTTTTAATGAATCTATCATGGTTAAAAGGAAGTATGAAGTTACAATGCGTGTGTGTGGGGAGAGGCCCTGGGCCTGGAGGGCCTGACAACATTTACATCAAATATCTAAATATTGAATCAAGCAAATTAAAAACTGTTCAGGGTGTTTATAAAAGCCTGATTAGACGATAAAATGTCCAAAAGTTTTTTTGAAAGTGAAATATCCCTTTAAAGGTTCTATTGGTCATCAAGCACATGGAAGGTGTGTTTTCACAACTATTCCACACAATTCCTTTTGTCGGAAAAGGTCCGGTTCAGCGACAAAATGACGTCACTCGCAACTTCTGAAAAGCATTACCCCTGAATTAGAGTTCGGTAAGCAGCATGTCGGAAAGTCAGAGTGGTCGGAAAAGACAGTATGGACAGGCCTTCAGGGTGTGTTTTGTATGACAACTTCTGTGAACACTTTTTTATTTAAAATGTTTCCCCCCCCATGATGAGTTGAGGTTGTGAACTGACCTCCTGGCCCATCCGGGTTGCCGTACTGTTCCCAGTTCTGTCGCGACTGCTCATTGGTCAACCTGTGGACACAAACACAGCTCATTGGTCAACCTGTGGACACAAGTGAGAGAGGAGCCGTGTGATTGGTGCTTAGGCACTGATTAGACCACTGGTTCCCAAACACTGGCTCGGGACCCATGTGTGGGTCGCTGACACATTTTTATGGGTCCCTTGTGGTTTTTGTTTCCTACATTTTGTTTGACATTATTATCATTTCAAAACATTTTCAATAAAACATTCCCCCCCCCCCCCCCCCAAAAAAAAGCAAAATAAATCATGACTTAAAAACTAAATTAAATGATTTTCAGTAATCATGAAATCAAATAAAAATCCATACATTAGAAAAAAAAATGTTTAAGAAGTAGTGAAAGTAGCCAAACTAGTGAAAACAGCAGACCTACAAGCTCACAACGCGACACTTTGCGCCGCGTTGTGAACTTGTAGATCTGCTGCTTTCAACTAGCTTGGGTCCTGGGCAAACGTCTAATCTCTCTCATGGGTTAAAAAGTTTAAAAGTTTGGACTAGAGCAGGTTGTTGAGGTGTGGTGTCGTGTCATAGAACGACCACACGGGGGCACACTCACGCTGCGTAGGCCTTGGCGATCCTCATGAAGGTGGCCTCATCCCCGCCTTTATCAGGATGGAACTTCAGTGATAAGACACGATACTGCTTCTTTATCTCTGACAGAGACGCTCCCTGAAACATATTAACAATACATTAGTATTATTAGTATTATTATTTAGCCATTATTGAGTGGCTAAGTATGTGTTTTTAGACTCGATAAGCCCATTCCCAAGATGATATGCATCTTTCATGGGCAGATGTGACTTAAGGGAGCTTGTAGTGTTACTGTAAATAGTAATACATTGCCGTCTGAATTCTGAAAATACATATTTAGCCACTTGTACGCATGCCCCCACCCACTGAAATGGCTAAAACTATAGAAAGCAGTAAATGTAAACATTTTAACTCTCACCTTTTCTTTTCTCTAATTACAATCTAAAATATGAACCCTTGTTGTAAATAAAAACGTTGTCCTTTAAACGCTGCACTGCTTGTGTGTGTGTGTGTGTGTGTGTGTGTGTGTGTGTGTGTGTGTGTGTGTGTGTGTGTGTGTGTGTGTGTGTGTGTGTGTGTGTGTGTGTGTGTGTGTGTGTGTGTGTGTGTGTGTTCTCACCTGGTCCAGACTCAGTACTTCATAAGGATTATATTCCTGGTATTCTCTGTCTAGTTTGGACACCTTGTAGGCTAGCAGTAGAAACACTACCCAGCCAAACAGCAGCGCTGCTTTCCTACACACGCACGCGCGCACGCACACGCACACACACACACACACACACACACACAAAGACAAACGAAAAGATATTAACAAACCCATTGAGACCTGAGGCAGACTCTACAAATGGGGCGGCAGTGGCTCAGGGGTAGAGATGCCGTCTGAGAACACAGAGGGTGCCTGAAGGGTTCCCAGTTCGATCCCCCGGGCTCCCCCAGAGTTAGTGTGGAAGAGTCCTTGAGCAAGACTCTGAACCCCTAGTTGCTCCTGATGAGCTGGTTGGTGCCTTGCATGGTTTCCACGGATTATTCCCCAAGCATCTAACAGAGGGCTGTATTTCAGCCCTTTATGGGTGAAATACAATAGTGGCGTTGCGAAAAAATCTTTGAATGGAAACACTTCCAAATTCGAATAAACTTTCATTATCCGCAAAAGCTTTTAAGTGCTTGGAGGAGGTGGATTGTGAAGCTTCATCGGAAAAACGAAATGCGCATTTGAGAATGGAAACCGGTCAGCCAATAAATGCGAATAAATTATGACGTTCTGGTCCATCGTCCTCCAAGTTAACACTTTCACCTGCCGCTTAACGTCCATTGAATAGCGCTAGCCCACAAAACAAACTGGTTGTTAAACTGGTTGTTAAATGTTGACATTATAGACTGTTGTGCAAAGACAACCTCTAACAGAACCTGTGGTGGGCAAGGAGGTAGGGAGCGCTTCGCTGTGTTTAGCGACCGGCTCATGTGACCGTCGCTAACACCCGCAAATGGAAACAGGCTAAATTTGCTTTGTCTTAATGCGCATTTCTGACAATTCGCTTCCTATTTTCGAATAAGTTTATGGAAACACGACTAATGACAGGAGGGGAAGCAAGTCAAGGATTGATGTTATTACAACTAGCTGTAGTACTTTAGCCTTGTGACCACAACATTATTAGTATTATTATGGGACGTCAGTGCATGTGTTTATTATTATTATGGGATGTCAGTGCATGCGGTTCAGCCTCATGTGTCTCCATGACTACGGCAGAAAGCCTGCTCTGCAGCATCTGTTGCCATGACAACACAGCTCACTGAGCCCAGTGTGGAGAGGGCAGGGTCCCCAAAATAAAATAAATAAACCTTTTAACAACAATATCTTGTCAACCATTTTCAGACGGGGTTTTCAGCCAAATATGTACATTTTGGGGGTCGTTGACATGAAGATGATGGAGGACCACTGGGTCTAGAGCAGTGGTTCTCAACCTGTGGGTCAGGGCCCCAAGGGGGGTATCCCCAAATTATTTTGGGGGGTCCCCAGAAGATTAGCTTAACGTGTAAGAGTGTTTTCTCACTCAACAGTAAACTAACCAACATAACGTTTAAGTGTATAGAGGGTATCTGCACATTTCTAAAGTGACAATTTAATGACTTTTTAATACCTCTAAAATGACAAATTAAACAATGGCCAAACTGTCAATAGAACCGTGTCGTACTAAATGTAATTCCTCAACTCTTAGTGCTCGTCAGGGTGGGAGGGTCCCCAGTTTAAATATGATTAATTTGGGGGTCGTGGCCTGAAAAAGGTTGAGAACCACTGTCAGTTGTTATGAAAGAGCCACGGCTCACAGAACATGGCAATGCATGGAGTAGGGGAAAAAGGGCAGTGAATGGAGCCCAGATCAATGGATCTCTGTGAGGCCTTTTCCACCAAAAGAACCTTGGTTCCAGAACCAGTGCCGGTTCAACTTTCTTGGAACCTTGGTTCGTTCTTGTGAACGAAGCTCACTTCTGGTTCATCCCATAGGCGGGAGAAAGAACCTGAACCGGTTCTTTGCCCGGTGGAAAAGGCCCCAATGAGGAATTGCACTCGGCCGCTAGGCAGCATGGGATATGTAGTGTTTTCGCTCACCCGCCAACCTGGTAACCACAGTAACCAGGTAAGACGTTTGCCGACGTCTCAAAGGGAAACTGGCACGCGACGTGTTAACGCATAAAATAATGGTTATAACAGGGGGTCCGGGACCCCTAGGGGTTCCTCAGAGTTACTACAGGGGGTCCTCCAAATCTTTGTGGTTCTTTCTCCTTTTTTATATTAACCACTTAAACCCTAGTGTCCATATTCTGAGAACTTTAGCCAAAAATAGCAGATCTACAAGCTCACAACGCCTTGCAGCGCGAGGCGTTGATAGCTTGTAGATCGGCTATTTTCGTCAAAGAGGTTTGGTGTTGAGGGGGAAAAGAACAGACTAAGAAATGTCAAGTTTATTAAGTATCGACGGTTCAAGTGGTTAAATATCTAAAATTTACATGAATCCAAAATATACTGATGATTGTGCTGTCAAACAAAGAAAAGGTTGTGGGGGTCCCTGCTTCATCTCTCTCTCAACTAAGGGGTCCCTGGCCTGAAAACGTTGAAGACCCCTGGGTTGAAGTGATAATGCGTAATAATGTGTTCCCCGGTCCAAATGGGTTGAACTCACTTTAGTGTGGGAACGATGCTCTGTTGTGACTTCATCAGCCTGAGCCGATACCACAGACACCTCCCATGGACCCTCCGTAAGCTCTTCAACCGCACTTGTTCTGGAACACAAGAGAACAGGATACCGCACATAAACACACACTGTCTGCACATACACATATCACTGTTCATATCAAGGTCCCTTATTTATTCAGCTTTTGAGTAGGGGTGGGCGATATGGTGATAATTATTGTTGAGACGATACAATGTCTCCACGATATTCCTTTTCAGAGGTATCGTATATATCGTGATACAATTGAGGGAGCCTTGTAAGAAATCCTGTTTAATCGTTAATACAGAGATTCATTGCAGAATTCAATTTAAACCTGTATTTTGGTCTAAATCAGTAGTTCTCAAACTTTAAAATGTTAACCAAATGGATTTGGTTTCATTTGTATACTGTCAGAGTTACATACTTGTAAGGGTCGATTTAGACCTCCCAAAAGGAACCCAGAGTCTCTAGTTTTTGTCAAGTAACTTGAAAAATAACCATAAAAACCAATGTGAAAAAGAATCCTGATAGAATTGTGTATCGTGATACAGCTTGGGAAAATATCGTGAATTGTATTTTTCCATATGGTCCAGTCAGTGTGTAAAGTTTGGCTTCATTTTACGCTATCAAGAGTTAAAGATCTATAAGGGTCCATTTGGTCACCATCTCTCCATCATTTATCTGGGGACCACCTGGAACCCCCTCAAGGACCACTGGTTGAAAACCACTGGTCTACACAAACACCTTACATGCGTGATGGTCTGTTTTTGGATGAGAAAAATTATAAATTGGCT
This sequence comes from Nannobrachium achirus, assembly GCF_963921795.1. NCBI lineage: Eukaryota > Metazoa > Chordata > Actinopteri > Myctophiformes > Myctophidae > Nannobrachium > Nannobrachium achirus. The sequence goes on along the minus strand of NC_137823.1, from coordinate 10,096,120 downwards.
TTGTCACAGCCAGTTGATGCTAATATGCTTCATAGTAATGTTTTGTGTAGCCTTACTTAACAGACGTTTACAGAGCAAGCAGCCACGGCCACGCAGGTCAATGTCAAACAACATACAACACTACACCTGTTCTCTCCCTCAGTTTGCTTAGCTATCTTTTTACTACGTGGCCCTGTGTGTGTGTGCGTGTGCGTGTGTGTGTGTGTGTGTGTGTGTGTGTGTGTGTGTGTGTGTGTGTGTGTGTGTGTGTGTGTGTGAGAAAAAAACAAACTCAGTAAGCACCATGCCGGTAGACCAAGCACTCCTGGGAGAGTGTTTTTGCAGGTCTTTCAGTCCGAGTGTATAAAAGAGTGTATAAAAAATCAAACCTTGGTTCGAAGTAAAGCGGTGAATTCTTACTCTATGTGTTCTAGAGCTATGAAATCTGTGTTCTAGATCTATACATTCTGTGTTCTAGATCTATACTTTCTATGTGCTTTGGTTCTATACTTTTATGAATTCTGAATGAATGAATGATTTCATCTGTAGGGCCAAATTGTCATGTGAAGCTTGACCAATCCTCGATTCTGAACGCACGGGACACACAAAGCCACTCCTTGGACGCGGCTTTCATTGCTTCAAAAAGCAACTGGGTTAAGCACCGTTGGTCCGACCAGTTTAGCATTTCTTCTTCTTCTTCTTTCGTGTATCATCATCCTTGATGCGTTAGTTTTACTGAGGTTTAGGTGTATCTCTGTCCCCCAGACTTTAGTCACCTCCACGCAGCCAATCACAAGTTCCCGCTGCCTCAACCCAGTTGCTTTTTTGATACACTCGGACTTAAAGACCTGCAAAAAACACTCTCCCAAGCAGATGTACCTCCTCTAGTAGTTCCTAGTATATATGGGGCAGCTTTATCACCCCCTCCCCCCCCCCCAACGAGCACTAAGAGTTACATTTTGTATAACAAAGTTCTATTGTGAAAATAGCAGATCTACACGCGTTGCGAGGTGTTGTCGTAGATCGTTTATTTTCACAATTCCTGCCTATTTGACCAATGACCAATGTTTAATTTGTCATTTTGGCGACGACCACTTTTTTTCCCTTCATTCTTTCTCAACTTTTTTTTTATGCCAATACGCGACGCCAATGGCGCCTTCCCGCGACCCCACTTTGGGTCACAACCCATAGTTTGAGAACCGCTGGCTTAAGGCAAACATAGACGATGTACAAGATCTCTTAGATCGGCTATTTTTGCAGAATGCTGCCCCCAGAACAGGCATGTGCCGGAGTTCAAGAGGTTAATATTGACTCTCACTGTTTTCATAGGTCAACACGTGTCTGTCAACCGCTGAGTGAGTCAGCATTATATTAGGGATGGAGCTCAAACAAGGCTACGCTACAAACTCCATAAGAAATGTATTGATTACCCGGTATCAATAAGCTTTGGGCTTATCAAGCTTGTTATCGAGCATAGCGTCCCATGACGTCATGTTTAAACAATCAAGACAAGAGGCAATCAAGACATCATTACTAGTCATAATATAAAGCCATTTAACACTTGTTGCACACTAATGAATGATTGTTTTATTGATATTTAATGATAATGATAATTTGTCACTTTAGTCAATTGTCATCTTCATAGATGGTGGTCAGCCGCAAACTTCGACTCAGTCACAACAACTGGACAATAAGAAAATAGACCAGTTCTGTTCAGAATTTGTCGTCTCACATCTTTCTACAAAATATTAGAAAATGATAAATAGTGGGCTGGATAAAAGCCCGGCTCAATAAGCAGGATGGATAAGGTGCTCATTATCAATAAAAGTTAACGAGCTCCATCCCTAGTCAGCGTTGAAACAAACCGTTACTTCCCGCTAGCGTGTAGACGCGTGGTTCCCAAACCTTTTAGCCAGAGACCCAAAAGAGAGATTAGATATTCACCCGGGACCCAAACCGGTGAAAATAGCAGATCTACCAGCTCACAAAGAGACGCGTTGTGAGCTTGTAACAACTTGAACCCTCGCATCCCTATTCCGAGGAGAACTTCAGCCAAAAATAGCAGATCTACAAAATCTCAAAGCCTCGTGCTGCAAGGCGTTGAGAGCTTGTAGATCGGCTATTTTCGGCAAATAGGTTTGGTGTGGAGCTACAAAAGAGCAGACCAAGTACAGAGTGAAAGGTCAAGTTGACAAAATATTGACAATTTAAATGGTTAAATGCCTGAAAATACACATTAACATGAATCCAACATAGACTGATGACAGTGCTGTCAAATAAGTCTATGAATCTATATTAAATCAATGAAAATCTGCATCACACATTTATACAATATGTAGAGGGGTTCCCTGCTTCATCTCTCTCTCTCAACTAAGGGTTCCCTTCTTCATCTCTCTCTCAGCCAAGGGGTCCCTGCTTCATCTCTCTCTCTCAGCTAAGGGGTCCCTGCTTCATCTCTCTCTCAGCCAAGGGGTCCCTGCTTCATCTCTCTCTCTCAGCTAAGGGGTCCCTGCTTCATCTCTCTCTCTCAGCTAAGGGGTCCCTGCTTCATCTCTCTCTCAGCTAAGGGGTCCCTGCTTCATCTCTCTCAGCTAAGGGGTCCTTGGCCTGAAAACGTTGAAGACCCCTGGTCTAGGGACATGAACAAACCCTAATAGCATTTTTTTAGGTTTTTAGAAGTTTGTTTTACTGATTAGGTGCTTGGTCTACCTATGTTATTGTTTTTTTCTGCATGTTATATTGTTGTTGATGTACTGACATACAGTATTATCTTTCTTATTATAGTGATGTATTACCTGATTATTATAAGTCACTTTGGATTAAAAGTGTCTGCTAAATGCCTAAACTGTAAACTGTAAACAAAATACCAGAGTAACTGTGAGTGTACAAATGGAACCATATAGATCTGCCTTGTTTCTCTTGAGTGTACAAATGGAACGGAACCACATGGACCCTTAGGGTCGTTTCTTACTCTTATAAGTAGCCTAACTAATTTCGGTTTGGGAGGGCTCCCTGACCCGAAATTATTTAAGTTCGGGGGGAGTCCATTCATACTTTCTTAACGGCTAGTGCCGAAGTCGCTTGTAAATATTGGAGGTCCATGGCATGACAACGTTTGTGGCCGATACATGAGCGTTGCAGGGCGGATACATATATCTGACTGGCCCTCACGCTGCACGCTGAATGACTGGAGGTCCAGTGAGTAGCAGCTCCAGCAGGCAGCAGCACCAGTGACAGGGTCTCTTCTCTCTCTCTCTCTCTCACTCACACACACTCACTATTTGAGTGTGAATCGACCCTTAGAGAGGGTAAACCCTAGTAACTCTAGACAGGGTACGGATGGAACCAAATGGACCCGCAGCCAGTGTCTGCCTGGTTAGCAGGACAACAACAACAGTCAAAAGTGTCAGTCAGTCGCTTGACAATTGTCCTTTTACATCATTTCGTTAAAAAGATAAACGTAATCAAAACTGTCTCTTTAACAGTCCAGAGAGAAGAGAGGGTTTCATTTAAACTGATGAACGTGTTGTGAGGAGCAGTTTGTCACAGCAAAGGCTAACATATGGCAGAGGTTGATGCTTTGGGACGTTGGTACTTTTTCATGTCAAGGACCCCCAAAATTACATATGTTTGGCCACCCATCCCCATCTTGAAACATTATGTATCAGGGACTAGGGATGTCCCGATACCACTTTTTTGTACTTAATTTGAGTACCTGCCGATACCGAATACCGATACTGTAAGTTACGTTTCTGTACAAGTGCTTAAAAAGTGGCGCTCCAAAATAAAATGCTTTAAATAATTTATGTTGTCATGCCTAGAGTGAGAGAAGGTGAAAACACGGTTCATTAGTTGAACTAACACACACAAAACTGTGTCTTAGGATTTTTGATATGTTGTTACCAACATATTTATGAAACAAAATGGTATCTGGCGCTGCCGTGAGCAATATCGGACGAGTACGAGCACAGCAAAATAGGCCGGTATCGGGCGAGTAACGATACTGCGAGTACCGATGCCACATCCCTATCAGGGACCCCCCAGAAGCAAATATTTGAGTTACAAATGTTCGAAAGAGAGATTCAAAGATTTGCAAAAAACTAACCAAAAATAGCAGATCTACAAGCTTGCAGCACGGCACTCAGTGCCGACTCCAATCTGAAGACAATGTGAAGCAGGTTTTCTGTTGTTGAAGTAGAATGTGACCCTGGGCGAACCCGACCCGTACGACAAACTTTGGACGAACATAAAAAAAGACAGATGTTGGAAGTATAGCCTTGTGAGCTTGTAGATCTGCCATTCTCAAAGAGCCAAAGCATATAGGGTTAACGTGGTTAAACAGACGTGTGATGCTATTTATTGCAGATCATCTCATTTCGTTGGGGACATCCCTAACACACGCACAGGGCAGATATAGCTTAGGGATGGGACACTGTCACGATTATTGTGCGGATTACAATATTATCATGACAATCAAAATATCCCCAACATCCATAATCGTGGGGCGGAGCCGCGGAACATTTGGTAGAGAGTGAAAAAAAAAGCGAACTCCACCTGCCCTGAAGGTTTTATCTACCTGCCAGAGGGGGCAGGTGGGCAACCCTTTAGTCAACGCCTGATCAATTAAAGTCTACATAACCACACACAGTAATGCTGCATTCACACTGAGAGAAGCCAAGCTAATGGTTTGCTTGGTAATTCAATGTATTCTCTATGCAAACCAGCTTTAAAAATGTCTAAGCTTTTTTTCCAGCTTGGACATTTTAAAAGCTGGTTTGCATAGAGAATACATTGAATTACCAAGCAAACCATTAGCTTGGCTTTTCTGTATGTGAATGAGGCATAAGGCTGGGGCTGGGCAATATATTGAAAATGTATCGATATCGAGGTATCAACATGCGAGGTATACATACCAACGAAGACGGCTTGAAATAAGGTATTGGTTCATGTGTCAAATGAATTAACAGACACTATGCATGCACGTAGCACATGCAAAAAAGCAGTCCATCTGTAACCAGGTGTGGTTATTTCAATAAAACCATAGTTGGAAAATGGAAATAAGGCATTTAATTTATGTAATCTATGTGTACTGTGCAGTGTGCATGCATGGATATGCTATTCATTATCTGGGTTAGACAAGCAGTGGACCTAAAGCAGAAAAAACATTAAAAACGACATAATGCAACTGTTTTTAGTTTTTACTAAAATATCATGAGTAATATCGATAGAGGTATTCAACAACGTTATCGAATACCAAAGGTTTTCCTAATATCGCCCAGCCTTAACACACAGTACCAGCAGTAGTGTGCGTAAATATGAACGTTCATAACATAACATGAAGCAAGTGTGTTCTCAAAGAGGGGTCCAGACAGACAGTCAGGGATCCCCATGCTTCTTTTAGGAGAGCGGGGGGTTCTAATCTAAATGGACCCTCATTACAGGTCTGAGTTAAACCTATACCGGGAACCAAATGAACACTTAGGGCCGATGCATTACTCCCCCCGAATGCGACGCGATGTGAGCTTGTAGATCTGCTATTTTTTCCAAATGTTCCACACCAGGATAAAGGATATTTTGATCATTGCGATACTATAGTAGATCGCAATTTCTTTGGTAACAATAATCGTGACATTCATATTGTCCCATACCTACTCTAAAAGAAAATACAACAATGTGCGAACACAGCAGCAAGATGAACTGTTGCGATAAAAGAAGGCTAGAGAATGGAATACTGTAAAACCTTCCTAAGGGGTCAGGACTACAAAGGCCTAAAAAAAAAAATCTTGGGTTTCCGGTTGGCTGTCATTTTAGGGCTGAGTAGGTAGGGAATTTATTTTATTTTATTTTTATTTTTTATTTTTTTGTGGGCATGATGGGTAGCAAGGAATTTTATTTTATTTCCTCATGGGAAGGATGGGTAGGTAGTTTTTTTTTTCTTTCTTTTTTTCCCTATGGCAATGATCGATATGCTTCTTTTTTAATATATTCTGTTTTCCTGAGTTACCAATTTCTTGAGAAGCCGACTTGTCTCTCTCAGGGGTTGACACTAAGGTCTCAGAGGCACTTGCCCGTCGGGCAAGTACAGGTCATGTTCTACTTGCCCTCAGGTCATGGCCACCCTCATAATCGCAAAATCGTAACATTTGAATTAACGTTCATTGTAACGTATTTGTTACCTTCTACTTGCAGTGATGTTGCTAGGTTTTCAATATAATGGGGGACCCACAGGTGGTCATTCAAATAGGTCCCAGAAAAAAATTATGGGTCCCCAATTATATGTTTTTGAGAGTTGTGAGCTTGTAGATCAGCTATTTTCCAACATTTGCATCTTTCTTGTATTATTTTACAATTTGGCTATAGTATTTTTTTTTATAGTATAGTTTGATTACTTTTGATGCAGCAATGGTCTTTTTTTCTTGTCTTTAAATTTATTTAAAAAGTCCTTAAATGATTACTTCGTTGTCATCTAGGGACCCCCCCAAAATCATTTGGGGACCTCTGGGGGGGTCTCGACCCACAGGTTGACTCACTTGACTGAAGTGGAAGGGAGAATGTAGTTTTAGTGGATGGACCTCTGGGGGGGTCTCGACCCACAGGTTGACTCACTTGACTGAAGTGGAAGGGAGAATGTAGTTTTAGTGGATGAATGAAAGTGGAGCAAAGATATTTGTTTCTAGACAGTTAGAAAGTGTTTATTGCTCTGGTGTTTTCTTTTTACAAACTGTGATTCTCTTCGAATGCTTTATGCTTGTGTCGCAACGTGAATGATCTGAAAACAACGTTGCGCGTCAGAGCGGCTCTTGGCTCGCACCGATGCCGACTACCGTGTGCGGTTCGCGGCTAGCTTTTCTGCGTGGTTCGCTGAAAAGAGAGGCGGCCACGGCACGTCGCGATGGTAAAATCTTGCTCTTTCGAAAGACTCATTTCGTCCGGAGGGTTTTACCGACTCACCCCATGGAGGTTAAGGTTAGAGTTGGGTGTAAAAAAGATGACATGTAGAAACAGCGAAGCTATCCCCGTCGCGACAGACACTCTTTGGAGAGAGGATTGATCCTGCAAGCGTATTCACATTTAGGTTTTGCGCGAATGATGTGATCTTGTAGATTAGCTGTTTTCGACGGAGGCACAGAGCACGCACGTGTTTGCGTGTGTGTGTGTGTAGGGACTGGGGAGGAGGGATGGACTGAGGGGGGAGAGAGAGAGAGACGGAGCTGACGCAATGACGCATGAATAGTAAAACAAAACATTTGCGCACATGATATTTTAGTCGAAAGAAAACTTTGATTAAACTTCGCGAATGTGGTCGCACCAAATATATTTTTTGTAAGACGTTTTTGATCGACTCGGTCGGATTTTGACTTAATTTTATTATTTTTTTTATTTTCACTCCAAATGCCAATAAAATCATCTGGGTCGCACGTATTTAATAGGGTCGGTCGCCTACCGGAAACCCAAGAATTTTTTTGTTAGGCCAAACCATTGAGAGGCATCTAGACCTACCGCACATACAGTATAAACAAACAGAGCTGCTACCGTTAAACGCATTTTAAATTTGAGTCATTTTTCTTTTCTTCCATTTCTATACTATTGAAATCCTATTGAGGTAAAAATAAATGCTATTTGTTCAAAAAAGCTTCATACCCTGTATATAGTGTACATAACGACACAATCCTGTTTACACAATACTGTACCCCCTCCAACTTATGTTCTGTTTACACAATGCTGTACCTACAACTGTATATATGTTCTGTTTACACAATGCTGTACCTCCAACTGTATATATGTTCTGTTTACACAATGCTGTACCTCCAACTGTATGTTCTGTTTACATAATGCTGTACCCCTCCAACTGTATATATGTTCTGTTTACACAATGCTGTACCCCTCCAACTGTATATATGTTCTGTATACATAATGCTGTACCCCTCCAACTGTATATATGTTCTGTTTACATAATGCTGTACCCCTCCAACTGTATATTATGTTCTGTTTACATAATGCTGTACCTCCAACTGTATGTTCTGTTTACACAATGCTGTACCCCCAACTGTACATATGTTCTGTTTACATAATGCTGTACCCCTCCAACTGTATATATGTTCTGTTTACACAATGCTGTACCCCTCCAACTGTATATATGTTCTGTTTACACAATGCTGTACCCCTCCAACTGTATGTTCTGTTTACACAATGCTGTACCCCCTCCAACTGTATACTATTTCCCCCCTTTTTAACAGTTTTTATGTATGTTTTCCCATGCCAATAACGCTCCTATGAATTGAATGTAATTGCTAGGCTAGCTTCCTTAAAATGGGGTCAAAATGTACCCCCAGTTACACAAGAAAGGGTCCATTTGGTTTCATTTGCAACACCATCATGGAATTACAAGTCGTGTCAAACCACTGGCACTGTACTGTGTATAACATTGGTTCTCAAAGTGGGGTCCTTTAGACCCCCAGGGGTCTTTGAGGGGGTTCCAGGGGGTCCCCATCTAGATGATAGTTAGCAACCAAATGGACCCTTATGTGGTTGTAACTGGCACACTCTCCGGGTTAAATTAACATTGCTTTTGCAATATAAATCGGGGTCTCTGAGATAGAAATGCCATTCAATGGGAGTCCGTAGCCATATGCATGTCAAACTGGGGGTCCCTGAGATGAAAATGGTTGAGAATCACTGCTAGAACTGTGATAAAAAATGTCTCTTATGGGGGTCCCTGGCATGTCTTTTCAACTGGGGGTCCGCGGGCTGATAAGTGTCAATTTTGGGGGTCCCTGACATGAAAAACTTGTGGTTTATAAGCCATCATCAGCTAGCATGCTAGCTATAGCTATCCTCATCAGTTAGCTCCCTTGGTTCCAAATGAACCCTCACTCACATAACAACACAACAGTGGTCAGTTTGGTTCCATTTGCACCCAAAGGTACTGACAACCACTCACACTGTAGCGTTTCACATGTTTTAACCCACGGGTAAAGCTCTGGTAGCATCAGTTAGCATGCTGGGCTAACATGTTAGCTCCAGGAGGACAGAGTTACAGTATGTTCTACCTCAACGTTGTGTTTACTGATGGTAGCTCAGGCTGCTCACTCTCTCGTTTGTAGTCAAAATAAACAATACCCTTTCACTGCTCACCATAACAAAGACTGTTCTATGGAGTTAAAAGCCTACTTTCCTTAGTGGCAACACTCTGAGCCCCCAAATCACGTCTAAAATACACCTTTCAACCAGAAAAGAAAGTATTTCACCTGAAGTCAAAATCTGGTCAAAGGGGATTTCCTATTGACAAGACCTGTAGAGGGCGGTGTGGAGCTGCTACAACTTCAGGTGAAATATTTATTTCTCTGTCCATAAAGTGTATTTTAGAGGTGAGATGTTGGCATCAAAGTGTTGCCACTAAGAAAAGTAGTCGTTCAACTCCATACAACAGTCTTTGTTTTGTTGAGCAGCAAAACCGTATTTCTTATTTCGCCTACAGAAGAGATGGTGCGCAGCCCTGTCCTGCGAGCACAGGGCCGATGGGTGACATAGCGTTAAGCAGAACTGTCTCCCATATCTTCTATGGACCCCATAGACAGAGCTAGCATACAGACAGCGGGTCCGAGGCTGTGTCCAGGCCGGGCTCACCTTGGTTCTGGTCCCGCGGCCATAGGTACCAGGTGGCGGGGATGACGATGAGGCCCACGAAGGACGTGAGGAAGTAGAAGAAGGTGTTGCCGCTGTCGTCATACTGGAACTGCTGCCCTGCCATGCTACTAGCATCAAAGCTAACAACACTGACGTCCACCTAGCATCCAAGCTAACAGCACTGCACTGTGTTACTGTGTGTGTGTCCAGGCAGCTAGCATCCAAGCTAACAGCACTGCACTGTGATGCTGTATACTGTTATGTCCAGCTAGCATCCAAGCTAACTAACAACTATGTTACTGTATGTATGTATGGATGGATGCAGACTCTGTTGAATGCTAGGGGGGTACGTGGTTTTACGCCTGCGCACTGGCAAGCAGGCGGGCAGTCTGTGGGGAGAGTGTTTTTTTTTTGCAGGTCTTTCAGTCCGAGCGTTTCAAAAAGACAACCGGGTTAAGGCAGCGGAAGCTTGTGATTGGCTGCGCGGAGGTGACGGAAGCCGGGGGGACGGAAATACACCTGAACCTAACCTCAGTAAAACTAACGCTGGTGAATGCTAACCTGGTGAACTGATAACCTGCCGACGCTGGTGAATGCTAACCTGGTGAACTGATAACATGCCGATGCTGGAGAATGCTAACCTGCCGACGCTGGTGAATGCTAACCTGGTGAAATGCTAACCTGCCGACACGGGTGAATGCGAACCTGGTGAAATGCTAACCTGCCGACGCTGCGTGAATGATAACCTGCCAATGCTGGTGAATGCTAACCTGGTGAATGTTAAAGGAGCTATAGTCACTTTTTTTTATGTTGGCCGTTGTCAGGCTAACTTTGTTTACATCCCTCTTCTATTATAAAAGAATAGAAGAGGGATGTAAACAAAGTCAGCCTGACAATGGCCAAAATTATTATTTTATCATTATTTTACGCTTTTTGTGGTAATCTTTTTTAAAGAAACACATATGAAGCCTATTTTTTTTAATAAAATATTTTCTAAACATATATTTTTATTTTATTTTAGCATCCGTTTTTCAAGAAAAAGTTGACCATAGTTCCTTTAAACTGGTACGTTGGACCGACGTTGCTTAACCCAGTTGCTTTTTTGATACACTCGAGGACTGAAAGACCTGCAAAAAACACTCTCCCGTGTGAGTGTTAGAGGTGGGACGTTCGTGAACGAATCGAGTCTTTTGAACGGCTCTTTGAAATGAACGTTGGGATCCACTATAGGGAGCCGTTCAATTTTTGAGCGGTGGTCACACCGTCTCCATAGCGTGGCCTTGTGTAGCCGTGTATGTCTGTCTGTATGTAGCCTGAGGTGTATGTAGCCTGAGTACCTCTGGCTGACCAGAGAGGTGCTGTTGAATCTAGCCTGCCCTTTATTTATTGATGACATAATGACCATATATATATATATATATATATATATATTAGGGGTGCAACGGTTCATTCAGGGTTCAGGGTCATTCGGTTCGGTACTCCCTCGTATTGAACGGTTCAATACCGGTACAAGTATTGTTGCACCCTTAATATATATATTTTTTTTTCTTTTTTTTTATTTGGGGGTTAACTATTCCTTTAAACAAGCTATAGCATAGTGTAATAATTGTAAACAATGAGAGTTAATTATTAATTATTATATCTTTTTTATTATAATGTTGTTTATTCCTTTGTTTTGAATGAGGATTTCACCGCTGGATAAACCAGTGCACTCATTCCAATTCAGATTGATGGAGACAGGGGTAACTGGAGGCAAAGATGGCGGCGGTTTCTGTGCTGCCGCGCAGATTTGCGGGGCGTGGGGAAAGTTCTTCGAATGGGAGTTACTTGTTCTTTGAACGGGCGTGGGAAAAAGGTCTACGATAATGCTGGGCCTGGGATATAATAAAGAGAGAACCAGCGGCTCGCCGCTCCACTCGCATCCAACTTTGGGTTTGGGGTCTCGGCCGCGGACCGCCTCCAGTTACCCATGCCCAGGCGATATAACAGGGGATTTGGGGATATATATATAGAGAGAGAGAGAACAAGGGGCACGGGGCGGCAGCAGTTCCACTCCTATCCGACTTTGGAGCCTTGGCGTGGGACGGCCGAGTGGATCGTATCGCCGACCACCTCCGCCCTCCGGGGACCCCTGGAGGTATCGCGGAGCTCCGGGGACGCCCTGGCGGCGCCGCGCTACACCCTGTGTAGCCGGGAAAATGACCCTTCTAAAGGGGTGGCTCACTCACGGCGCCCGGGGACCATCATTCCGGATCGCGCCGCTGCGGAGGACCCCGCCACTGTAGCCCACTTCGGATAGGAGTGGATCGGCGGCCGCCCGTGCCCCTGCATGGTTCTCTCTCTATATATCCGCATGTCCCCCTGTTATGTTATATAGCCAGGGGTCCCTGGAGGTGGTCCACGGCAAGCGTGCCACTCGTCGGTCCGAGGCCGATCGAGGCAGCCCCAAAGTCGACCGCAGTAACATGAACCGCCGCGGCTGAACGTTCGGTAAAATGAGCCCCCCGACCCCCGTCCAAAATTCGCTGCGCATTAAGTAGTGTAATTACGGTAGAAACTGCGAGTGGAGTCGAACGTCCGGTAAAATGAGCCCCCGTCCAAAATTTGCTGCGCTTCAAGTAGTGTAATTACGGTAGAAACTGCGAGTGGAACGCCTTGGTAGCTTTTCTCACGCCCATTCGAAGACCTCACGCTACGCCCATCTCGCCACGCCCATTCGAAGACCTCACACCACGCCCATCTGCGCCCATCTGCGCAGCAGACTGCCCTCCAGTTAGTCATACTTGGATTGATGTTTTCCTGCCCCCTCATAGGCATCATGCCCAGAACATTACACTGGTATTACATAACACAAGCCCCAAAGCTCCAGCTCTGTCTGTAGGTGATTGGTTGTTTGCCAGTGGGAGGGGGCAGGTGCAGGTATTTTAGCCAGCACAGACAACAGAGCTGCTGAAGAAAAGAAGTAACATAATATTAAGTGTAAGAACCAGCACAATTCAAACAGGAGAGACAAGACGTGGAGAATGGGTGTTATGAAGTGCTTTATGATTTTTGCCCTACTGGGCATAGGCTCACAGGTAAAGTAGTAACTTTCTTTTTGTCTTAATTCATATAAAAACTAAATACTAATATCACATTTTGATATCATGATGTAGCCTACAAGGAAAATGTACATTTCACTGACACATCATTTTCTTTATGTTTACATTTTCAGACAGCAGCTCAAGGTATGTTCCTTTTTGCATAAATTCCACCGTATCATTGTCAAATAATAGAGACAGATATGGTATCATAGATTGTTTTTGTGTTCTCAATATTAAGTGCTAATTGTTTAATAGTTATGAACACAGTAATGAACACATATTTGTGTATCGACTACACTACAATGGAAGACAATATACCTGACACCTGTGCACACAAAGGCACAATCTTGTACAGCCTCACACACACATACTGCAGGCACTGGTTCATGTCTAGCCTAGTAAACGACCAACTTCCGTTAATGGTTTCCGGAAGAGGGCGGGTACGAGGCTAGTTCATGTCAGGTTATGGCCTACATTTGTGTTCGGAATCATTGGTCTCATACATCATATTGCTTGACATAACAATTATAAACATAGTTATGAAACAAAACAAAATAATGCAGCAAATGAAGCAATTGAATGAAAACAGACAAATTGTTTATTTTGCCAAAATTGATTTTGATCTCCTCATAAATGAATTATGCCATTTTACAGATTTCCGTTCAGAATTATGGGAACCAGCATCACAAAACATGATGGTGTTATGGACAAAGTACTCGGGAGCCACCGGATACAAGCTCTCTGCTGCACCAAAAACCTCGCCAAACAGCACTACTATCTATGCAATGTATGGTCCCAATGTTGTGATGGGCTCCCTGAACAATCTCTCCCCAAACACCCTCTATATCGTCTCGGTCGTCGCTCTGACAAGAATTACAGCCAGAGCTCTGGATGAAATTGCTCACTTAAAGGTTTTTGAGACTGTTTTTGAGAATTCCACAGGTGAGTTACAGTGGTGGCTTTGTCTATATTATAACAAAGAGTGTTATTAGAAACGTATACAACTAACTACTGTAGATTTACAATTTAGAGTTAGAGAGTTTTGGGTAGAAAACAGGAATAGTAGAGAATAGCATAACATTGAGGCTTATGTAGGTTTGGATTGTCTGTGTGTTTCTATTACAGTTTTAGAGGTACTCTAAACTTAGAGACATTTAATGTACTGTATGTGCACAGTTCTCACCTCATCACATGCCTCGAATACAAAGCTCATATCAATTGCTATAAATGTAGAAGGAAATAGTCAAGGACCCACAAGCCCAAAAGCTCAAGGAATAGGGGTGATACCTGTGATGTCTTGCCGTACTTTTTATTTCTGTTTTATCTATTAGTTTGGTCATTAAGGTCCACAGAATGACAGGCCTGCTCTGCCGGAAACATCGCGAAAAAAAGTTATGGCCATTTGTATATTCACTGTCCCATCGACTTCACTATACAGGAAAAGAAAAATATTTAAAAAAGAAAATAAATGTGCTTTAAGTAGCATGTGAGGGGTCAAACTAGGGGTTCTTCATGATTCTGAATCCATTGCAAGCATTTTTTTTTTGCATGAAAAACATTCCTAGGGCAACATATCGGCCCCCAAAAACTGTGAAAAGTGAAGATTTTTTTGATGACTCATCACTTTTTAAAAATGTGGGGGGCCAACATTTTGCCCAAGGAATGTTTTTCATGCAAAACAAATGCTTGCAATGGATTCAGAACATGAAGAACCCCTAGTTTGACCCCTCACATGCTACTTAAAGCACATTTATTTTTTGTATTCTTTTCCTGTATAGTGAAGTCGATGGGACAGTGAATATACAAATGGCCATAACTTTTTTTCGCGATGTTTCCGGCAGAGCAGGCCTCTCTTTCTGTGGACCTTAATGACCAAACTAATAGATAAAACATAAATAAAAAGTACGGCAGAACATCACAGGTCCTCTCCCATTATCAGGGACTGGGTCCTTGACTAAAAGCACTTTTGTGTACAGTATAGGCCTTTAAAATGGATTTAAGTTATCTTCAGCTTTCAGGCAGCTGTATAGACAGGAACATTTTACTGTTCACAAAGAGATTTGTCCAAATTCAGCCAGAGGTATATTATGAAATATCACTGCCCTTATTTTTTTGCATACAGTACTGTACCTCTCGTGCAATGCAAGGTGGCTGGTTGCGTTGGATTACGTTTTCTATTATGGGCATTTACTAAATGTTTGTCTTCTTCCCACATGTTTTTTCATCAGAACTAATTGTGTTCATTAACTGTCTTTAGCTCCCAAGGTGATGGATCCTATTGACGTAGTGAAGGCAAAAGACAGCACAACCTTGATGGTGGAGTTCACCACGGTCCCCGGGGCCACTGGGTACATCATACGCATTGAGAACAACGCTGGCTTCTTCCGAGAAGACCATGTGACCTCCTCGCCTGTACAGCTGGGATCCCTTGAACCGCACACCGCATACTCACTCTGCATCATCGCTAAGAACGCTGATGGCCGCAGCCAGCCGTCCACCTCTGTGGAAGGAAAGACAGGTACTGTTATGCCTCATGTAGTTTTAAAAACACATTTTATGGATGGGGGACATAATGTAGGAAATAACTTTCTGAGGGCTTGTTTCAAGCAGAAATGTGTTACTCATTCACTGGGAAAAAAATTATTGCCACCTAGACTTCCACCTCCCTTGTTATCTGATCTTCCTTATTGTCTAAAATGAGTACAAAAGAATATACCGGTAGGTCCCAGCCTGTCAACATTGGTTTGATCCACTTATTATATAACTGACCTTATCTTATCTGACATCAGTATGCAAAACACAAAAAGCTGACCTCATCCTGACAATGCATGCTGTTTACCACAGCTCCTACCGGTATGTCTTTCTCAATTAATTTCAGAGACACAAGAAAGCCCAGTATGGATAAATGAACACAAAGAATGTGTGTGTGATGAATCTCACTGTCACTAAATGATAAACGATGAACTGATCATCATGCATCCATCCCTTTGGCCCTTAAGGATGGATTCAGTCCAGGATGCAAGAAACATCATTTGATTTGACAACATTCCTTGCTCTATTCTCCACCCCACAGTGTTGCCTCCTCCTGTGCTGACCACCTCATCTCCCAGCAACGACTCCATCACAGCATCATGGAGCAATGTGACGCATGCAGTGAGCTACTCCGTTGGTGTCCATAAGTTCGGCATAAACAACACCGTGATTGTGAACACCTCAAGTCTAACGGAGACCATTGACGGCCTGGATGCAGGCTCGCTCTATATCGTCTTTGTCTACGCCTGGGACACGGAGGGCAGGAAGGGAGAGACTGTATCGGCCAACCAGACTTCACGTAAGATGGGAGAGGGACCAAGTACATTGATGGGAAAACTGTTTGTATTAAGGTCATGAGATTATGGAGAAGGAAAGGTATTAAGCTGTCCATGATTCTTTAAAGCAGTGGTTCTCAATAGTAGGGTCCAGGGACCCTCAGGTTTTCTTGAGCAGGTTCCTAAAGGACCCTTACAGGTCTGTATCCTTGACAGTGTACAACAAATGGAACCAAATGGACCCTTCCGGGTCCATTTTTACACAATCAAGAGTCATGGGGGTGCTTCCTTCTTGAGAACCATTGTTTAACACGTACAGTGCATGTGATTTGTCAGACCAAACTAATGATATTTCTTTGGATTGCCACAGGACCTCCCACTCCAGATTCCGTCAGTGCGTCTGTGGTCTGGGGCGGTGATGTTGCAGGACTGAATGTGTCCTGGAGCACGGACCAGAACATCCATCCATCCATAGCTGTGGAATACCATGTCACGGCTGGAGCCCTGCAGTGTAACTCCACATCCAGTGCCTGTACCCTAACACCAGTGGTCTGTGGAGAGAACTACTCCATCCAAGTCACTGCGTCTAACGACGCTGGACCCAGCCATCCATCCCCTCCTCTGGTGTTCATGTCTTGTGAGTATCAATGATCAAACCATCCCCTGGTTTCCAAAGTGAATAATACAAGATGATATTAGACTTTTACCAATATATCATATAACATAAACATTGATATTTCACTGATTACAAATATAACTTTTGTGTTTGTTTAAACACGTGTATGACACTTAATAGTTTTATTTGGGGAAAATGAGGTCTGACTTCCTGATTTATGTTAGGTGACAATGCGTTATAGCAGTTCTTAGCATTTATTAGTACCCTTTCACAATACATTTTTGAGAGATTGATTAAGGAGCTATTTTCCAATGATCCAAATATGATCTTTATTGGCAGAAAAAAGGCAGCCTATTTGAATTTAAGAGCTTCAATTGTCACCTGTGTCACCTTCTCCCTCTAAAACAAATATGCCAGTTCCCTCAAAACCGATCCATTTCAAACAGATGTTATTTGAGAAAAAAAGTAAATGAATTTACTTTTCATAAAAGACATTTGACACTCCTGCATCAGGGAATCAGCATATCCCTGAATTAATTTGATTCGGGATGATTTATATACTGCCGTTCATTTGGATTATAGGACACTAAACATTAAACGTTATCCTGTATTCCCAGTCCCTTGCCCTCCCGAGAATGTGGCAGTCGAGGAGACAGAGGCAGGAAACTGTACGCTGTCATGGAACAGCTTACCCTATGCTGACAAGTACAAGGCCTTCATCAAGAGAGATGACGGAGCTGAGGTGAACTGCACCACCAACAGCACCAGCTGCGACTTCACCTGTATGTGTGGCTACACCTACCTGACGAACGTGTTTGCCTACAACGATGCTGGCCGCAGTCCCGAGGGAGTGACCCTCAACTACACCACCTGTAAGTAACTGTTTAACCACAGCCAATTCAACCCTATTCTGGAGTGAACAATGGTGAATAGGGCTGTCACGATATGACATTTTACATGACGATTAATTGTCACTCAAATAATTGGCGATTGACGATTTAATTGTGTTTTTGTTGTTGATAATTACATTTCACAGTTTGGCTTTTAGGCTTTGAAGTTGTACATGGTAGATATGACACATAACCTAAATACACAAAGAAATTACTGACATATTTGACAACTTACTACTTAAAAAATAACTTTGATAGTGGAAATAGCCGATCTACGACGCGTTGTGAGCTTGTAGATCTGCTATTTCCACTATTTCTGTCATTTTTCAACATTCACGATTATGACGATTATGAGAAAATAATTGCGATAGTGTCAAATAATCACGATTAGACGATTATGTAATAATTGTGACAGCCCTAATGGTGAATATAGTGGAAAAAGCTTGTGAGACCTATATATTTTGTCGAGAGATCTGGAGTATTGTACAAAAACAACACTGTGTACTGTTAAGATTGTTATCCAGAAAGCTTTCTCCCATCACAAGGCTGGGGAATCTTTGCAGCTTAAACCCTCTGTACTTAGTAAAACGTTGAATTGTAACTGTACTTGGTACGCTCCTTTTTTCACTCTATACCAAATCTCTTCGCCCCAAAATTGTCGATCTAGGTCTGTTATTCTTGGAGAGCATTGTCCCCAGAATAGGGATGCTGGGGTTCAAGTCGTTAACATATTTTCTTTTTTTGGGAGCAATTCGCTTTTGATCTAGAGCACAGATATTGTTACTTTGTGTATAGGGCTGTCACAATTATTACATAATCGTCTAATCGTGATTATTTGACATAATCGTGATTAGTTTTCATAATCGTCATAATCGTTTCCATGTTGAAAGATGTTCATATATTTTTTAAAAAAAGGTCAAAAATAGTGGAAATAGCAGATCTACAAGTGTGAGCTTGTAGATCGGCTATTTCCACTATCAATGTATTTTTTTAAGTAGTAAGTTGTCAAATATGTCAGTAATTTCTTTGTATATTTAGGTTATGTGTCATATCTACCATGTACAACTTCAAAGCCTAAAAGCCAAACACAAATGTAATTATCAACGACAAAAACACAATTAAATCGTTAATCGCCAATTATTTGAGTGACAATTAATCGTCATGTAAAATGTCATATCGTGACAGCCCTATTTGTGTAACAATAATTGTGTCTCCATATTTCATTTTCATTTTCAGAAATATTGAAAGTAGAAAGTAGAAGTGCTTAAGTATGTATTTGGGTTTTATAAATATTACCAATGAAAAGTAATAATTACATGTTATTGTGACCTGATAACTTTTGCCTGTCTGTAAATGTATGCTTGGATGTGTGTGTGTGTGAGGAAATGTCCAGATCAGAGCAGAGCACTGATGACTGAGCAGTAGAAACCAGGCTTTCCACGGGTACTGTGCAAAGTCTGGGTTTCCGAGGCTAGTGCAGCCATAACCAAGGGTCCAAGGTTACTGGACTTGAAAGACCAGACAGGCAGAGCGTAGGGAAAATGGCTCGGCTTTTGCTGTGATGCTGTATAAAATGAGCTCACGTCACTTCATCATGTGTTTAATCTCCTCTGTACCACAGTGCCTTGTTGCCCAGAGGACGTGCTCGTCAGCCTGGTGAGCACAGAGACCCTGGAGATCAGGTGGATCCCTGTGCGCGGGGCACAGCTGTACGAGACGATTGCCGTGGACAGTGACGAGACCATCATATGCAACGACACAGCACCCGTGTGTGCCCTCTCTGACCTGACATGTGACAGTACCTACAATGTGCGGGTGATACCCTGCAATGAAATCCGAGGCTGCAACCGAACCTGCCAGCCTCGCACCAGGAACACGGGTATGTGCACGCACGCATTCACGCGCGTACGTACACACGTACCTAGTACAAAACACAAAAACACATGTATTGAAACAAAGCATGCACATTCCTAGAAATCCACATTGCCAAAAAGCAATGTATAACATACAGTACATAAACACACTGCACAAACATACATCCTATAGGGTTGAGATGCATTTTCGTGTGAAGACAGGGTACATACAGTATGTGTTTTAGCCGTATCACTGACACATCATGTATTTTGTACAAAAGTTAGTTATGTTATGTCACAGTGCCATCAACCCAGGTATGGAAGAATTTGGAATGAAAGACAGAGTAAAACCTTCAGTGCTACATCTGAGAGTGTACACAGACGGGTCCATTTGGTTACCTGTGTACACTCTCAGAATGAAGTTAACCCTGAGATGTCGACTATGTAGGTATGTAGGCAAATGCCAAATGTACACTTCATTGTTTGACCGCGCTGCTTGCTGATTTCCAACGAGCGACGCGGAAATAGGACAAGGTGTAAATCAGGCTGTAACTCATCCAGGCCTCTCTCCCCACCAGCTCCCTGCATTCCACAGGATCTGAAGGTGAACCAGACAGGAGACTACGTCAGCGTAAGCTGGACAGCGAACAACCGCGCTGCCAACTACACCGTGGCAGCACAGCAGGGTACCACCACCCCCATCACCTGCACAACCGCCTCAGACAGCTGCAGCTTCGCCAGCCTGGCATGTGGCACAGAATTCCAGATCACCGCCATGGCAAGCAACGATGCCGGCGACAGTTTACCCAGCTTCAGTGTTGATCTGGAAACAGGTAACCGGTCGAAGATGACTTCCTATAGTATGATTATCATCTCATTTGTCACTAAAAGGGTTCCCCAAGAATCATCGTATGTTGAAGAAATTAACATTGTATGTAGGCAGTTTGAAACATTTTGACATCGTCCCAGAATATTAACATCAGTGATAATGTGGGTAACATACATTTAAATTATGATACTATCAAGCATATCAGACAATCTACATTTCCCTAAAAGAAATGCAGTCTGACTGGAAGCAGGGATAAAACAAATCCCCACCAGCCATAAAAATGAATGACCAGACATCCAAATCTGATCAGCTCAAGATAGAGATGAAAAGTTTGAATGCAAATCAAACCCCAGACTCTGAACGCTTTTGCAGTGTTCATATCAGTTGCCACAGGATATTTCAGTCAAATCATGCCTTTGCATTTGTATTTAATCAATTCCTGAGTTTCATGTCCATGATCAAGAAGGCCGTTAAAAACACAAAACGTTATTATATGGAGATGGGTGTCACCCGACAGCAACGATATGCATCATACTGTATACAGAACAAAAACACTGCACTCTGTACTGACTGACTGTTCCACTCTCTTCCCTTACCAGCGCCATGTTGCCCAGTAAACCTGACCGTGAAACAGGTGACCATGGCGATGAGCAACGTCACATGGTCTTATGCCAGAGGGGCAGCGTCGTTCCTCACCTCTCTGACGTCGTCGCGGGGCCATGCCCGCTGCCACACCCAGGACTACCACTGTCTCATGGGATGCATCACCTGTGGCACCAACTACACCGTGGGCATGGAGGCCTACAGCCGCACGGGCCACAAGTCTGAGTGCACCTATAAGGGCTTCTCATCCAGTGAGTTGAAATTTCTGTCACTGAAAATCGTCTATTGTCACTGTTTTGCACACTACCATTGTACAACGAAGTACTGTATAATACAGGGTTAAGTGGTTAATCAGACTAATCGGTTTTAATTGCCCGATCCCCTAAATAGATAGCTCAGGCTGACGTCTCTGCTAACGGAGATAGAACTTCCCTAAAACAATTGAATTAGTTTGCTTACAAGGAATAAATAAATCAATGATGCACAAAGGTCCACAGTGAAATCTTCCTGATTGTGTTTTAAATAAGCAATCCATAACTCTTTTTTTTTTACTCTTTCTTTTTTTTAACAATCTGTATGGTAGTGTATGGTAATACAAAATGACTAGACTGCTCTTCTACTGGGCGAGGGCCACTACTGGTTGCCAAGAGGTATTGCATGAAGCTCGAAGTGTAATATCACACCTGCCCAAAAACAGGCTTTCTGCGCAGGACACCCAGATTGAAATCCCTACATAAACCGTGAATTGCAGCTTTAATAATATCACTATTAGATGTATGACTTAAGAGACATTGCTGTCCATTACAGGTGCTTGCTGTCCTTCGGGCATAAAGCTATACAGACTGGCCAACAGCACACTGCGGGTGTACTGGCATTCTTCTCCTGGCGGCAACTACAACTACACAGTAGATATGTCAGGCAGTGCCAACTACACCTGCATCCCCCCTGCTGGGGAAAACAGCTGTGACATCAGCAGTGTGCAGTGTGGAGACGTCTACCATATAACAGTAGCTCCAGTCATGCCAGCAGGCGACAAGGTCCACTTCTGCCCCCAGAGGATGTATTCAGGTACTGCAGCAGGTCACTTCTCAATTTCCAGTGGAAGGGACACTGCACTGGAATTTTGTTCTGAGTTTGGTTACTCTCTCTAAACATTATGAAAAAGTAATTATAAAGTAATGCTTACATAACATTTATTATAATCATAGACAGTACAAAAAAACTTTAAGTGGAGATATGGGTACTGTATAATATATTGCCAATGAATATTGAAATACATAATTAACATCATGATTGCTTTTGGTTGACTTTGCATTCTTGTGTCTTTTTTCAGTAACTTGCTCGGGGAGCAATGTAGGAATGGGTGAGTACTGTATATCATTGGCACTTTGAATATTCAGTCCATGAAAATAGCATCACATCATATTGGCAGCCAGTGCAGTGAGACAGACAACACTGTCTGTGTGCTTCCTGATAGGAAGTTCAATGCGTCTTTTTTTGTGTTGCTTTACATAATGACTAGGAGTCATATTATACAGGCAGTATAGGCTATGAATACAAAAGTAACATAATTATTCATAACCAACTGAAATCTTCCAATACAATTTTGTCTCTAATGTCACCTAAATGTGTTTTTCTCCAGTGATTTACCGAGGAAAGAGAAGTGTTAACTAGAGAGTGGTAAGTACAATGGCATTCCCACGCCACTCACTTTCATTTTATTAGCAAAAGAAACTGGCAGGATTACAGTTATATCAAATGACACATTCTTACAGTAGCATACTGTACACAGTACGACCCTCAGTGTTAAACTGAGTGCAATACGTAACCAAATGGTTGAAATAACACTGATGATTTTACTGTGTAGCTACTTATGAAAGCCATTGTTGTACCAAACACTGTAAAATATCAACCTGTTACTTGAGAGTACATGTGTCCCTCTGCTGGCCACATGTGTCCCTACTGGCCACAACAACAGCGTGTTGGTGCTTTTGCTAATTGGTAAACAGAAATGTACAACCTAACAGATTTCGTTTTTACCGTAAGAACAAAAGTACTGAACAGAATGCATTGTGGATTGTTTTCAAAGCTTCAAGACCTGTTGAACCAAGCAGCAGATACATCAACCTACATCTGATTTCTACAAGAAGTCTGAACAAGCAAGAAAAATAAGCAAATCTATTCCCATGCAACATGTGGAGGCAGTTATAGCCTGCAACAGGGATTACAATGACCAAATAAATGTGTGTTCGTTGTTCACATGTTATTTTTGGTTTTGTGTGAAACGCAAAACCCAATATGAGCTGCTGAAATTGCCCTGAAAGCCACGTGATCATGTTGCGCTCAATTCACATCCTTTGCCACGCCGCCGGCACCTTGTCCAATTGAAACGAAAGTGCTGCGAGCCTATAGCTCCGCCTTCTGTCTAATTTTTCAAGTGCTCCTGCTGCTTTTTCCCCCGCGAGTTGCTTTTTAAGCAGCCCCTCCTATTTTGGTTTATAGTCGTTAAAAGAGAAGACCCACCGAAGAAGAAGAATAGTTGTTGAAGTGAAGCAGAAGAACAAGAAGAAGAAGAAGCCTATTATAAGCTACTGTAGGCTATTGGCTATACATTGACTGGGCTATTTATTTATTTATTTTTCTGTGACCAGGGTTTACAGTCGTCCTGCGTTCATCATCATGTTTGATTTGTGATTGGAATGAGGATTTTTTTGGACGACAGAAACATTGACAGACAGCAATTGTCCGTGTTCCCAGAATTATCATCATTTTGTCTTGTATGCATGACAAGTCTAAATCAAGGATAGTGTGAGTAATGGTGTCTGTATGTTTTGTATTACCAGTTGCTTTTTTTTTTATCTGGCAGAACGTTTAGGATAGCGTGAGTAATGGTGTCTGTATTTTTGAGCGGTGCAAACCGCTCCTATATTTCACTTTCGGTTTATTTAGTTAAAACATATTAGCACGGGACGATTCTTTCATTCTTCATCGATTGGCTAGTTGAGTAACTAAACATTAGAATCGACCAATCAGAAACCGTTCTACTCATGACGACATGTGTTAGCCAAAAAGAACAGACCAATCAAATGCTGTGTTGTTCATGTTAATTTAGATCTGTCTTGGCCATTACAGTTTACAGTTTACAGTTTAGGCATTTAGCAGACGCTTTTAATCCAAAGCGACTTACAATAAGCAGATACAAAACATCACAAGATAATATGTCAGTACATCAACAGCAATATAACAAGTGCAAATGGATATCTATCTAGAAAAAAACACAATAAAATCAAAGTTCTAAAAAAACCTAAATACAAATGCTAACTATCTTCATGTATGGTCATTGATTTTCTGTAGTGCTAAGGGTTTAGGTGGAGTCTGAAGAGGTGGGTCTTCAGTCCACGGTGAAAGCTAGCGAGTGAGTCTGTTGTTCTAAGTGCGACAGGGAGTTTATTCCACAACTTGGGGGCCAGGAGGGCAAACTGTCTCGGACGAGTGGATTTTTGCCCTGGAGTTTTTAGCGAGGGTTCTGTCAGCCTCCCTGTGTTGGCTGATCTAAGTGAACGGGTGGGGTGTAGGCGTTGATCAGGTCTTGGAGTTATGGAGGAGCCATACCTTTGGCTGCTTTGAAG
This sequence comes from Nannobrachium achirus, assembly GCF_963921795.1. NCBI lineage: Eukaryota > Metazoa > Chordata > Actinopteri > Myctophiformes > Myctophidae > Nannobrachium > Nannobrachium achirus. The sequence goes on along the minus strand of NC_137823.1, from coordinate 10,071,703 downwards.
GTCAGCATCAGTGTTTTGTATTCAGTGCGGGCCGCAACCGGGAGCCAGTGGAGGCTGCGGAGAAGGGGAGAGACATGTTACACATTACACTTTCACTTGAGACCGGTTTAAAGTTCATGAAAGGTCCAGGCGTAATGGCCAGGTTGTTTCATATCCTGGACCTCTCCTAAACCTTAAACTAACAGATTGAACACCACACAGGATTCGAAACAGCAACCACGCTACATTACCCTTGCAGGCTATGATTACTGTTTCGAATCCTGTGTGTTGTTCAATCTGCCAGTTTAAGGTTTAATTGTACACCATACTGCCCAGATGGGGCGACCAGTCTTTTGACCAGTGAAAGGGCTGTGGTGGTAAAGGTTTTGTTAAGATGGGTGGCCACTTCACATTTGTCAGAAATGAAAGCGGCGTCCGTTTTGATGTTTATGTTGTGGCATATGGTTTTAGGTTTTAGGCTTAATTGGTTGTTAAGCAACTTCCATAGGTCACATGTTTTTTTTTGTATCAATACTGCAATGTAGAAATAATATGCCACGAGATGAAGTTCGGAATTAAAATGTACTTGAGTAAAAGTACAAAAGTATTGGTATCAAAAATGATACTTGATACTTAAAGTACGCCTACTAATAGTAGAAACTACTCATTATGCAGAATGTCCCTTTCACAGGTTTTCCAATGAATAAAATGTAGAAAAATCTTTTGAAAATATAGATCTACAAGCTCACAGTGTGTGACACTGTGAGCTTGTAGATCTGCTATTTTCAAATGGTGGACATGTAGCCTATATGGCCGAAATGTATATGGTGTTGAAGTGATTTGTAATTATAATCAAAATCTACAAAGTAACTATTAACTAAAATGAGACAGTCTTTTGAACGGCTTGTGGGAGCCAATCAAAGTTGGGCTCTCATAGACTTTACTATACAGTAAAAAAAATATATATATATATATATGCTTTAAGTAGCATGTGAGGGGTCAAACTAGGTGTTTTTTCGGGATTCTGAATCCAATGCAAGCATTTGTTTTGCATGAAAAACAGGGGTGAGATACCATGGGCTCGCGTGGGCTCGGCGAGCCCACACTTATTTTGCTGCACGCACGTGCGCCTCATATGCACACTAATTAACTATAAAAACAGCGTGCACGCATGACATCTTGAATTTAGAGGACCCACACTTCTAAAATCCATATCACACCACTGATGAAAAACATTCCTTGGGCTAAAAACGGCCCCTATAAAACCATGGTTTAGTGATGAGTCCTCACTTTTCTCTGAAAGGAATGTTTTTTCGTGCAAAACAAATGCTTGCATTGGATTCAGAATCCCGAAAAACACCTAGTTTGACCCCTCACATGCTATTTCCAAAGCATATTTATTTTTTGTATTATTTTACTCTATAGTAAAGTCTATGAGAGCCCAACTTTGATTGGCTGCCACAAGTTTCCCAAGACAAATCTGTGATGGCCCTTTAGCCAAAAATGTTCCATATGGCATGTTCTAACTGTGTTCCAAATGTCATGCTTCTTTCATAAAGTCCACGATTTTTGCCTGAAACGCTATGACTATTAGGAATGCGACAAAAACCAAAGGAAATGATTGAACTCAAGTCTCCATGGCATGATATTTATATAATATTTTGGGGGGTGAACTTCTCCTTTAATAATATAATCAATAATCAATATTATATAAATATTGTGGGGACCAAATGCATTTGGGTCCCCACCTGAAATCAATGGGGTAATCAAATGTGACAAAAAACTAAAAATATGATTGAACTCAAGTCTCCATGGCGTAAGTAATCAATATTTCTATACTACTTTGGGGGTGAACTACTCCTTTAAAGGTACTATCAGTCATGGTTCGAGGGGGGGCAGGCGCGGACTAACCTGTGCTTAAGCGCCAGGGCCCGCCGCCTGGAAGGCCCTGCGTAAATCAAATTAAAATAAAATATATATATTTCTTTTCGCATTGTTATTTCTATGAAGACGTCTATGGTGAGTCACAGTGAAGAAGCCGTTATGCATGCACGCACAGTCGCACACTCTCTCTCATTATGGTCTCTCTCTCTCCCTTTCTCTCTCCCCCTCTCTTTGCGGGTCCCGTTCCACAGGTTGAGAACCAATGGATAGTGATGCCCCCTAGCAGCTGCTCTGTCGACACAAGCTTTATATGCAGGGTAGATAATGACCTGTGATTATAAGACTACAGAAAACACTGGAACTTTGCATTTATTAGTTCTGAAGGATGCAGTCTGTTAAAGCATTGAATTACATCTTTATGTCTTTTTTGAGGAATAATCTAAAATGCTTCTGAGTAATGTGATTCTTTTTCTTATTATTTCTTTGGTTGTTTACAACAAGGGTCCATATTTTAGATTGTAATTAGAGAAAAGAAAAGATGAGTGTTAAAATGTTTTCATTTACTGCTGTCTATCGTTTTAGCCATTTTAACGTGGGTGGGGTCATGTGTACAATTTATTTTTAGACACAATAAGCCCGTTCCCAAGATGCACCACAAACTTTCATGGGCAGATCAGATGTGAACTTATGGGAACTACAGTAGGCTAGTATTGTTACTGTAATAAAGAAATTGGTGTCTTATTGTGTGAAAAAAAATCACAATTCTAGCCACTTATATGCAAAATGGCGGAGATGATAAAGTAGTAAATGTTCCCATAATTACAATCTAAAATACCCTTGTAAAAAAAAAAGCCCATTAACTCATCATTAAAACTGCCATGTATGGAAGCCATTATTTCAAGTTACAGTCCATTTAGTTTATTTAATTTTAGGCCAAGAGTGCCTGAGGGTCAACAGGGGGTCCCGGACCCCTCAGGGGTCCCCAGAGTTTCCAGGACCCAGTCCACGAAGTCGCCCATATTCAGATCCATCTACAAAAATGTAAATATCGTGGAAAAGTTAATTATTTCCCATCATTTTGTAAAAAGAAAATCACTTTCATGTATTTTAGATGTATACTGCGCACATGCCAATTTTTTTGGCATACAGCTCATGAGAATCAAAGATCCAAAGTCTCAAACGACCAGTCCTCAAAACATTTCGTTGAAGTTTCCACAGTCAGTGATTATTTGGGGTGCTATGGAATCTGCTTTTTTTAATGATCTGTAGGGTTTAAATGGTTAAGGGTTCTTTATAGAACCAATAAAATCCTTCTGGAATCAAACATGTTTATTTCATTCAAGGCTCTCCACTGTCATCTAACGTATGTCACAGCTGCTGTTTCCAATACTTTTACTTCTAATCCACTACACTACATATCGGATCTAATATTGTACTTTTACTCCACTACACTTATTTGAAAGCTTTATTTACTAGTTACTTTGCAGATTAATCCATTCACATCCACTTTAGCCCTATTTTATACCTTGGCTATTTGAAAATAGACGATCTACAATCCCACAACGCATCACATTGTGAGCTTGTAGAGCTGCTATTTTCAAACATTTTAAAACTTTTACTTTTGGCACTTTAGGTATAGTTTGATGCCAATACTTGTGTACTTTTACTCAGGTGACATTTTAAACCCAGGCCTTTTACTTGTAACAGATTATTTTGAGTGTGTGTGTGCGTGCGTGCGTGCGTGCATGCGTGCATGTGTGTGTGCGCGCGCGTGTGCGTGCTTGTGTGTCCCAACTTCCACAACTTTCTACATGACCTCCTGACATTTTGGCCCCTAGGCCTGCATGTCTGTTCAGGAATCTAACTGCTCTCTCTCTCTCTCTCTCTCTCTCTCTCTCTCTCTCTCTCTCTCTCTCTCTCTCTCTCTCTCCCCCCCCCCCCCCCAATGAATCCAGAATGCTGCATCATGATTGGTACATTATAGGATCAATGTACATATTATTGTCTCCACCAGCCGAAGGCTGAGGGAGAGTATGTTTTCCCCTCCGTCCGTCCGTCCTTGCGTCCGTCCGTGCGTGCGTCCGTGCGTCCTCGCAGTTTGTGAGCAGCTAATCTCAGTCACCGTTGGCCCGATCGCTGCCAAACTGAGCACACACACTCCCTGGATGCCAATCTAGAACCTCTGCCCCACATTTTTCAAATCAGCCTCATGGTGGCGCTATAACAGGCCGATTTGTGTGGCCTGGTTGTTACCAGCTAATCTCCGGCGCCGTTGGCCCGATCGCTGCCAAACTGAGCACACACACTCCCTGGATGCTAATTCAGAACCTCTGCCCCACATTTTTTAAATCACTGTCTCTCTGTCTGTCTGTCTGTCTGTCTGTCTGTCTGTCTGTCTGTCTGTCTGTCTGTCTCTCTCTGTCTGTCATTCTAGTTCAGACACGCAGGGAATACCACAGATAACATGACCCCCCCCCCCCCCACACACACACACACACACACACACACACACACACACACACACACACACACACACACACACACACACACACACACACACACACACACACACACACACACACACGCACACACACACAGAGTGACCATCCATGTGACTGTTGAGCCAATCACAGAGGTTTGACAGAACCCCAGCTCTTGACATATCAAGCCACAACCTGTTTGTCAACATCTACTGTAGGTGAAGGAGGTTGGTTTCACTGAGGTGTTGGTCAGCATCTAGGACAGATGAAGACTCTTCACTGAGGGGAGAAGAGCATCAGACAGGTATGAATGAATCTATGAGACTTTTTAATGCTATCTGTCTGTCTGTCTGTCTGTCTGACACACACACATTGTGTCACAGCAACTTATTTTAGCAGCGTAAACTCTTCTGTTACCAATTTGATAATTTGACAGACGGTATCCACCGATAACAAAAGATTCGATATACTTTTGGGTCTGAGAGGCTAAATGTCATCAAACGGCGGATCTGTGGCTCAAATGCTGAATAAATGGGTGGAAAACCACATGTTTTTTCAGGGCAAAGGACCCCTTAGTCGAGATAGAGATGAAGCAGGGACCCCTTGGTCGAGATAGAGATGAAGCAGGGACCCCTTGGTCGAGATAGAAATGAAGCAGGGACCCCTTAGTCGAGATAGAGATGAAGCAGGGACCCCTTAGTCGAGATAGAGATGAAGCAGGGACCCCTTGGTCGAGATAGAGATGAAGCAGGGACCCCTTAGTCGAGATAGAGATGAAGCAGGGACCCCTTAGTCGAGATAGAGATGAAGCAGGGACCCCTTAGTCGAGATAGAGATGAAGCAGGGACCCCTTAGTCGAGATAGAGATGAAACAGGGACCCCTTAGTCGAGATAGAGATGAAGCAGGGACCCCTTAGTCGAGATAGAGATGAAGCAGGGACCCCTTAGTCGAGATAGAGATGAAGCAGGGACCCCTTAGTCGAGATAGAGATGAAGCAGGGACCCCTTAGTCGAGATAGAGATGAAACAGGGACCCCTTAGTCGAGATAGAGATGAAGCAGGGACCCCTTAGTCGAGATAGAGATGAAGCAGGGACCCCTTAGTCGAGATAGAGATGAAGCAGGGACCCCTTAGTCGAGATAGAGATGAAGCAGGGACCCCTTAGCCGAGAGAGAGATGAAGCAGGGACCCCTTGGCTGCAAGGAGATGAAGCAAGGACCCCTTAACTTAGAGAGAGATGAAGTAGGGACGCTTTAGCTGAGAGAGAGATGAAGCAGGGACCCCTTGGCTGAAAGGAGATGAAGCAGCTACCCCTTAGCCAAGAGAGAGATGAAGCAGGGACCCCTTAGCAGAGAAAGATGAAGCAGGGACCCCTTAGCAGAGAGAGATGAGGCAGGGACCCCTTAGCTGAGAGAGATGAAGCAGGGACCCCTTAGCAGAGAAAGATGAAGCAGGGACCCCTTAGCAGAGGGAGATGAAACAGGGACCCCTTAGCAGAGAGAGATGAAGCAGGGACCCCTTAGCTGAGACAGATGAAGCAGGGACCCCTTAGCTGAGAGAGATGACACAGGGACCCCTTAGCTGAGAGATGAAGCAGGGACCCCTTAGCTGAGAGATTAAGCAGGGACCCCTTAGCTGAGAGATGAAGCAGGGACCCCCACTGCATGTTGTATACAACTTTGTTGCAGATTAAACTTTTTCATGGATTTCATATCTTCATAGACATGTTGGATTAATGTGTATTATCACACATTTAACCAACCATCAATACTAATTAAACTAACCTTTGGCCCTGTACTTGGTCTGCTCTTTTTATAAGCTCACAATGTGACTGCGAGGCAGTGTGAGCTTGTAGATCTGATATTTGTGTCTAAAGTTCTCCTCAGAATAGGTTAAGAGGTTAATAATGTAAAAAAGAAATCTATCACACAAAGATTTGTCGCTTGAGAAGAACTATGCCCGCCCACTAGGGGTCCCGGACCCCCTGTTGAAGACTGACACTGACAATAACGTTTATTATTTATGCCATGCTCACAGATGGGGTCCACGGACAAATATAATTATGATATGATATATGTATTCTTATTATGTATGATGTGATATATTCAAAATTATTATATGACTAGTCCTGTGCCCGGGTATGTGCACAGTATATGAGTGCACAGACTATATGAGGGATTGAATGTCCCTGAGGAGTCTCAGAAGTAATGTTGGAGAACCCAGTCCGGTGCCCATTGGGCAGAACAGTCACCATTGCCGTCCAGTTGTGCAATACCCGTTGTATTCATCTGTCTGTCTGTCTGTCTGTCTGTCTGTCTGTCTGTCTGTCTGTCTGTCTGTCTGTCTGTCTGTCTGTCTGTGTCCCTTTCATGCCCATACATTATATGGAGATCTCTTAACTATGTCGGTCTGGCTCTCTTTTATGCCCTTTTTACATTAACTGCTTCAACCCTGGCTTCCCTACTCTGAGGACCCAAACAAAATTGCACAGTACGTAAATGTAGGCTTACTAGGCTACTAGTTACTTTACACAACTGTTTACACCGCAGCAATGGTTCTACAGGTTGTCGCTCAGGAAATGGGTCTATATATCCCATAGAGTTATAAGAAGAATAGAGAGGCCACCAGATATCCACGCCTGTCCACTTGCATTGAGTTTCTCACCCAGCGCATGAAGCCTACTTCCGCGTTTGGAAACGCCTCAGAAACGTGATGTAGTGGGGCCTATGTGACACATTTTGTGTCCTAGTTTGTGTTCATGGACGCGCTGGGGCTCCAAGTCATGAACGAGCAGTTCCGGTATGAACGCGCAGTCAATACAAAGAAGCCTAGATGCGCATACATGTTTCTGGCCCCAACTGCAGTACCTCAAACGTCCACCATGTCCATGATGCTAGGTTCTGGGGGCTTGATATATCCACACGTTTCCCGTGTTCCATGAGCCCTTGCATGAAAGTTGGGCATCACTTCCTCTTAGCTGTAGCATAACTCATGTCCTGTTTCATTCTGACCGGTTGTGTTGCTGGTGCAGCCAACAGGGTTGCCACATATAGTTTGGCATGGATCGGGGCAACGGTTGCGGAGATATGAGTAGGGAAAAGTGTGACGTGAGGTGTGACAGACAGACTGACTGACTGACAGACTGACTGACAGCAGGTTGAGGTTTTGATAGTAACTGCGACCTGGCGGTCGCAATAACATTTAAATATTAAAACGGTGAAATAAAACAAATACCTGTTTAATATCAGTTAACTTGACATTTGTTTAATAATTTCATAAGATGATGGATTATCCGTGAGAGGTTGTTTTGTTCCACTTCCCCAAATGAAATTATAAGTTGTGACAGGGACCCCCTGTACAAGATATGTGTTGTTAAAATGTTTCAAAAGTATTCCACATTATGCATCCTTTCCCCCTCAAGAGTCAAGACTGTTTGGAAAATAGCTAATCTAGAGCTCACAACACATAGCCTACATGTTGTGAGCTTTTAGATAGGCTTGTATACCTGGTTCCTTATTTCTCTGCAAGATGTGGCAACAAGGCAAGGCTATGTTTAATTGTATTGGATTGAAGTTTTGAAGTTTGTAATTATTTAAGTTTATCTGATTATTTGGGTGGAACAATTCTCTTAGTGATCTTTGGGAAGGTACTGTACACACCTCCAGAGGTGTAAAAAGTACTCAAATTTTTACTTGAGTAAAAGTATCAATACTGCAATGTAGAAAAACTCTGTTGGGGTGCCCACACACCAAAATACCTATGAGAGTGGAATCCGCATTCCGCCATTGAGAATGAAGCGGTTTCATGCCAGTAGTGGATTTCGGCAAAAAAACACTCCATTCTCATTGAAATGTATTGGCGGAATGCGGGTTCCACTCTCATAGGTATTTTGGTGTGTGGGCACCCTTACAAGTAAAAGTCCAGAATTCAAAATGTACTCGAGTACAAGTACGGAATTGGCATCAAAATGTACTTAAAGCATAGCTAAGAATAACATAGGGCTAAAGTGGATAGCCAAATAAATGTAGGGGGAGTAAAAGTACAATGAAAGCAACTGGTCACAACTTGCAACCAGTTGCACAACATTACAGCTGTGTGGACTCAACACTGCCTTTGGGGAAATGGTTGCAAGGAGGTTGCAAGTATTGCAGTTGCAAATTGTTGCTTCACGAATCATTGGAGTGGACTGGACTTTACACTGTAAATAACCTAAAGAGTTAATACCATGCATGTTTAAATACACAGATTCTAAGCATACAATGTCTTATTCACAATAGATGTTTCCATGCAAAACACCTCTATGGCATGCAGAATCGCTAATTCATTAATCCATTATTGGACCTACAGTAAGTTGGACAATAATATCATGCATGTTCAACCCCCAGTTCATGTAGTCCGTTCAAGCTAGGACCCCAAATGTACCATTTAGGGCAAGGGTTTTCAACAGGGGGACCCCTAGGGGGTCCTCCTAGTTACTACAGGGGGTCGACCAAATCTTTGTGGAATAGAAAAAAAAATCTCCTTTTTTATATTAACCACTTGAACCCTAACTTTGGCCAAAAATAGCAGTTTAGCAGATCTGTACAGAGTGAAAGGTCAAGTTTATTAAGTATTGAGGGTTCAAGTGGTTAAATATCTGAAAACACAAATTGACATGAATCCAAAATACACTGATGAGTGTTTCAAACAATGAAACTATATGGAATCTATGAAAAGGTTGTAGGGGTCCCTGCTTCATCTCTCTCTCAACTAAGGGGTCATTGGCCTGAAAACGTTGAAGACCCCTGATTTAGGGGGAATAATTCTCATAGTGATTTTTGGGAAGGTATATACCCCTAGTGCTAGAGATAATATTGCAGCAGTGGCAACAGTGACTATACATTAATGTACTTATGTTTCCAAGATGTTACACAAAGGTTTCCTCTGTAAATAACCTAAAGATGTAATACCATGATTACTTACACAGACTCTAAGGAAATTAATAATTAAATAAACTAAATCTAGCCTAATGTATGATAGACCCGTCGGACCGTTCTGACTATAAAAAACAGACTGTTTTGAGCAAAAATAAATTCTGCAAATTGTCCCAAACGTGACTGGAAAAAATCATATTGCTGCTATTTGTGTCAAAGCGCTTCATACCCTGAATATAACATGTATAATACGACACAATGTGACATAGCTCTCTTTACACAATGCTGGCAAAAAACCGAGGGGGTACCTACCACGTGGACAGAGGGGGTCAGGTCTTTGATCTTGACCCCCCTCCCAAAAATCCGTACAACGGGCCTGCTTACAGTGTTTTATTTATGTTGATATGACGCACTTGCGCGTGCGTGGACACGACGCAAGACACAAAATAAAATATTTCACTTCACCTCCCCAGTCCCCAATCACATAACAAGCGGTTGTGTTGCCGCTGCAACCAGCAGGGTTGCCAGATTTGCAACAGAAACAAGCGGCCAGGTCTATGAAAACAAGTCCAAAAGAAGGCTACAAGGCTGTTTGAACATAGCAGATCTACAATATATATTGAGAATGAAGTGAAATATTGAAATAACACAATTGCTGTATGGGAGGGTCCCAAGAAATAAAATAAAAAACAATTAAAGCTGCAGGCAGCGATGACCAGGCCCTCACAGCTTTACCCACCCACGACACAAGGGGCAGCATCCACCATGAGGTTACCACAATTAGAGTGTATTTAGTCTAACACAATTATTCTATTACAATTGTACTCTATTACTCTATTACACATACTACACTATAACAACTATTACACTATTTCACTTTTACACCTAATACACCTATTACACCTATTACACTTATTACACCTATTACACTTATTGCAGTAATACACTATCACACTTATTATACTATTACACTTATTACACTCGGAAGTTTAAACCGAGTCTGATGAGTTTTAACAAGAGTTTTATAAAGAGTTTACAAATATCAGAAAAGGGCATTGAGCCCAGTGAGTCAATTACTATGATTCCAATGACACCACCCTCAAGTCCATATGGCAATATTCTCTGAAGTTACGTAGAGAAAAGGGACACCTTATCCTTATTGATCGGCTATTTTCACTGTTTGACGGTGAAGTTTGACGCTTCTCCACCATCACCCTTTTATGAAAATTCACACTTTTGTTAACTTTTCATCGTTAAGGTCTCGTGTGTATGCTGAGCGAGTTTGAGGTGATTCTGACCATCTTAAGAGTTTGTTAAAGTATAACCCAAAAAAATTGCAAAACGGCACAATAAATTAAAAACATTTCTGACTTCCTGCTGTGTTTAGGTCATGTCTCCAAGTGACTTTGCTGTACATCGGGACATGATACAGGTGTGTACCAACTTACATGTAGATGGTGGGGCTTCAAGCTTGACATTTTGTAAGTGGCTCTTCTTACACATATCTCCCCCTTCCAATGAAAGATAACATTGTCTTCTTTGCTTGTTAAAAGTTTCTCATCCAGAGAAGACCATGGCTTCCACTCATGTCGATACTCTACAGGTAAGTTTACTGGCAAATAGCAACTGAAAATAAGGTGTCATTGTTGTATCTGGGTAATAATAATAATAATAATAATAATACCTGCTACTCATTTCAATAGGGCTCATCTGTGAAGATATTGGTCACCAACAAGGTGAAACTTGTCGAGTGGCTCAGTTCAGATCTCTACATTTTGCAACATGCAGAGTCCGATGGAATTGTTGATACAAGAGTTTATAGACAACTGAAGAATATAGTACAGCCAGAAGATGCTTGCATTCACCTCATCGATACAGTAATCAGTAGAGGAGAGGAAGTTTCATCTCAGTTCCTTAAACTTCTACAAAAAACAGAGATTATCAACACATATCCACAACTCAAGGAATGGGATTCTTCTTTTGCACTGCCAGGTAAAACAATAATAATAAAAATGATTATACAAAAATAAGTGGGTGTAATGTCTACTTTGTTTGACTGATAATTCATTGAAAATATGAAAAGTTTAGATTTTATGTCTCAGTTTGAATTTATTTGAACTGAATTATTTGGTCAGCTGTTGTAAATTACAACAGACAGACAGAGACCCTCATAAAATGGAAATGAGAACACTGCAATTCAAAGATCACAATCATGTCAGTTCCAGGTACATACCCACTCTCTTCACAAGATATCCATAATTCCATAGATACGTTCTTCTTTCAACGTACCATCTTGAGACATCTTAATTATTGTTGTATGTTATCTTTTGTTTAGTGTAAAAATAGATAACAAACTGTTTAAAAGGTTTAAAAGATTGATATTCTTAACGTTTCCCTCACTCTCCTTTCTCTCTTGCAGCCGGCCAGTCGCGAGCGTCAGACAGACAGGAGGAGTTGATCGGGAACGACCCAGGCAGACCCCCGGCGAGTGTGCCGCCAACTCTCAGATTGCCGCCCCCTACTCATCCACCTCTTCTTCCTTCTCACCCTCAGTCGGCTCCAGCCAACCTGCTCCGGATACCGCTGGAACTCATACCGGAAGCGTTCCCCACGCACAAACCACCCAAAGTAGCGGAGCAGACCGAGGAGGACAAGCTGCTCCCCCCAGGTATGTCAGACAACCATGATGTCCTGGTCCTTTGCCCCCCCCAATGGACCAGGTTAACATGGCCGAGTGGGGACCATGACGACGCACATCACCCGGAAAGTGTTCGGCTAAAGGGCTGTACATACTATCTCCGACCATCGAATTTTCGTCGTAAAGTTCCGGCTTTCCGAACTCAAATTCAGGGACTCCCTTTTTTGCAGGCCTTAACCAAGGTGCTTTTTTTTCTGCACGCACACACGCACGCACGCACGCGCGTTGTACTTACTGATGGAAGTTATGAGTATCGTTTATATATATACTCCTATATAGATACTCCTTGTTCAGTGAGACATTACGATGATGGCTTTCCTTATTACATTAGATATTTTACTTTTTAACAAGTGCGAATGTAGAGAACTTAACAAACATAACAAACAAACAACAACAACAACAACACAATGTTTGTTCATATAAACAGATCCTAATTAACAGAAATCTTTCCATTCTATTTGTTCCCTGTATTAAACATTAATACTATTTTTAAATTGCATTACATTTATACTATGCTTGCTAGTTTCAGGCAAACCATTCCACAGCTTCACACCTCTAGAAGAAATACACATACTGTTCATAGTAGTACCAGCACTTTTAAGTTCAGTTCCCCTCTCAGCTTGTATAACATCCCTATATCTAAACCTTTATTGTATGTTGGCAGGGAGCAATGTATGTCTTGGTTTAAAAATTGCAGTTTTATTATTAACCCTTAGATGCATAAGTGGGGTCAAAAATGTCACCAGGGGTTGTAAAAAAAAGTGTTAATATTTTCATATTCCAGGTATTCCTCATAAAACATGTTTGTGACATGAGGCCATTTGCATTTTTATTTATTCTTTCATTCATTTTAAGAAATTGCAGATTTTGTATCACTTCCCCACTCTTCCATGAGTGGGGTAAAAAATGACCCCAATTAAAATCAATGCGTTTTTGCAATAAACTACTTTGCTCTCACACATAACTCTGCCATACTTTTGAAAACGTTAAAACGCTCGCAAGACTTGGGCCTTTTTTCCGCCAATAGGGACGAGCTGTAATTGTTGAAGCCTCGCCCCCTCTGTCTACTAAATTGGGGTCATTTTTACCCCACTCATGGAAGAGTGTAGGTATTGGTAGGTCATGCATCCAAGGGTTAATATGTGCAAGTTAAAAAAGTGCATTTGTGTGTTCATGATATCCGACGTTATTAGCTAATATTAATGTTTGTTCTGCTTTATGTTTATTGGTTGAAGGTTGCTTGTGTAGGTGTTACCCCACACCTCCACACGTAGGTCAGCTATGGTGTAACGGCTCTTGCTGTTATAAGGGTGCAATACAGGGTCTGTTAAAGATGTTTTATCAAGGTAGAAGTGATATCAAATAGAACAATGAGCCAAGGCTTTAATAAAGTGTATTCCTCAGTATGTTGTAATGATGCTACTCATGTCTCCAATGTCTTCAGTGTCTCCATTTGACATCTCAGATCCACCACAGCCTCAGAGGAGACAGTTTTCAAAACGTGAGTACACACACACACACACATACACACACACACACACACACACACACACACACACATGAGCTATAGCTGTTCAAAGATCGCACTTTCGAAGGCTTCCTACAGCGCCACCATTTGGCCGATTGCTGTATAAAATAATAGCACACGTTGCCACTGTAGGCTGAACACATTGATGTTTTTATTTTCATTTTCTCACTAAGTATGTAGGAGTAGAAAGGAACCGAAGTTCCCGTCTACTGTTGACTGACTGATAGATAAATAATGACAATATCTAAAGTGTGCTCGCCTTATAGGCGAGCCCACAATAATGACAATATCTAAAGTATGCTCGCCTTATAGGCGAGCCCACAACAAGAGCAGCTTGGAGGTAAAAGATAACCTACAAAAAGGTTAACTAACACGTATGTATGGATGTTACAGGACAGTGTAGCGGTGTCTAGAGAAGTGGGTAAACAATGCTCTTTCAAAAACATTTCAAGGGGTCATGCTATGCATGAACCTCGCCCTGCTTTAAAAAAATACTTTATGACAATAATGATCATCAATAACAGTGACCCTGAATGCTACTCTACAGTAAATTAATTTCAGCTTAGTCAATTAAGAACATAAATGACTTGTAGGCTTTACCATCAAAACTTGTTAAAAAGTGTCATTTATTTGACCTATGGGACAACACTCTTTAAAACCTATGGTGAGTGATGATGATAAGTCTTAATGTTGGTGTTGTATGTTTTTCAGGCTCTGAAGACTCAAAGCAGAATCGCTACATAGCTGCTGCAGTGTGTGTGGGGCTGGGTCTTCTCCTATTGGCTGGCATCATTATCCTGGTCGTACTCTGTGAGTAGCATTCTATAAACACTATCTTTACTGTTGATGGATGTTGATTGGAATACTTTGGGCTCTATTGTGAGGCAGGTGGAGTGGTGTGAGACATATGCAGTGGACACTGGACAGACGCACATTTAAAATGTCTGTAGGTGCGTTTGTTTTATTGTGCTTGTGTGTTTGGTGTTTCAGGGACTCATGGTGTAAAGTACAGGTGTGGGAGGAGAGGTGTAGTTGACTTACTGATTAGTCAACTAACTTACAGTATATTTGGATCATAGACCAGGGCTGTCAATGTGGTGGTCCTCCGTGAGGCCGTGAGCCAAATACAGTTTGTGAAGAACAGTATGAATCTGCATCTGATCCCAGGACTCGTTTGGTGTCTGCCTCTAAGTCGCTCTGGATTAAGAGCATCTGCTAAATGCCTAAATTGTAATTGTATCATGCAGCTTTGTTGTAGTTGGCCGATAATAGTCAGCAGTTATTATCACTTCACTTCACAATAATAATAATAATAACTAGAGGTTCGCGGCCCGCTCGGGCCGTCTAGAGATCGCGCCTGCTTCGCAGGCGCTCACAGCTACGTTGCAGCAGTGATCCACCCACATCCATCCATCCATCCACATCCATCCACATCCATCCATCCATCCACATCCATCCATCCATCCATCCATCCATCCATCCACGCATCCATCCATCCATCCATCCATCCATCCATCCACATCCATCCATCCATCCACATCCATCCATCCATCCATCCACATCCATCCATCCACATCCATATCCACATCCACATCCATCCACATCCATCCATCCATCCATGCATCCATCCATCCACATACATGCATTCATCCACATCCATCCATCCATCCATCCATCCACATCCATCCATGCATCCATCCATCCATCCACATCCATCCATCCATCCACATGCATCCATCCATCCATCCATCCACATCCATCCATCCATCCACATCCATCCATCCATCCACATCCATCCATCCACATCCATCCATCCATCCACATCCATCCATACATCCATCCACATCCATCCATCCATCCATCCATTCATCCACATCCATCCATCCATCCATCCATCCATCCATCCATCCATCCACATCCATCCATCCATCCACATCCATCCATCCATCCATCCACATCCATCCATCCACATCCATCCATCCATCCATCCATCCATCCATCCATACATACATCCACATCCATCCATCCATCCATCCATCCATCCATCCACATCCATCCATCCATCCATTGAAAGCCATCCATCCATCCATCCATCCATCCAAGCATCCATCCATCCATCCATCCACATCCATGCATCCATCCATCCATGCATCCATCCATCCATCCATCCATCCACATCCATCCATCCATCCATCCATCCATCCATCCACATCCATCCATCCATCCACATCCATCCATCCATCCATCCATCCATCCACATCCATCCATATCCATCCATCCATCCATCCATCCATCCATCCATCCATCCATCCATTCATTCACATCCATCCATCCATCCATCCATCCAAGCATCCATCCATACATCCATGCATCCATCCATCCATCCATCCACATCCATCCATCCATCCATCCACATCCATCCATCCACATCCATCCATCCATCCATCCATCCATCCCTCCATCCCTCCATCCCTCCATCCATCCACATCCATCCATCCATCCATCCATCCATCCACATCCATCCATCCATCCATCCATCCATCCATCCATCCATTCACATCCATCCATCCATCCACATCCATCCATCCATCCATCCATCCATCCATCCATCCACTGACTGTACTGTACTGTACTTTACTGTACCCTACTGTACATCTCTCTCTCTCTCTCTCTCTCTCTCTCTCTCTCTCTCTCTCCATCTGACCCCCCCTTCCCTCTTGAAACCCGATACTTTCGTGATGATAATGACAAACTCACTCTACAGAGGATTGCGCAATAGGTATTGCGTAATAAGCATACAAACACAAACATTCTGTGATTATGAAAAGTAGAGATGCATTTGAAGGTGGAAAAGTTGATGGTCAGCAAGGAATATGCGTTATTGATTTTTGTATTATGTTTTTTAGACAATTGAACAACTGCTGAACGTGGAGTTGCAGATGCACATACATACACACACACTACCCCATTCTGATTAGGTTGTGAGGATAATACATTTTATTTTTAACGCACTTTATATTTGAAACAAATCTCAAAGTGCTACATTAAAATGGCAAAAAACGAAGCAAAAGCAAAACAAAGCCAACAAAAGATTAAAAAAAGGACTAACATGGTAAAAACTGTTAAATCCGTAAATTAAGAACAGTGCACCTATTAAACACATCCCATGGAAGATTTAAAAGCACATTTGGTCACCAAAAAAAGGGTTAAAAGCACAAAGGGCATCCAAAAGGTCCTTCTAGGCAAATGCCTTATTAAAAAGAAAGGTCTTTAGTCCCCTTTTAAAAGTGTCAACTGACTGTGGTGCTCTAACGTGGTCAGGGAGGACATTCCACAGCAGAGGAGCAGCTGAGCAAAAAGCCCTGTCCCCCATAGTATGTAGGTTGGTAATTTTTCCCTTGAGTGAGTTCTCCCAGATGTGCATTCATCAACCTGTCTATCCCAGAGTGAGTATAGGTTGGTCTCAAAGCTACTGTACCACAAACTGTAAAGGCTTTGGAAGATGGCGGAATGCATCTGCTGCCAACAGGGAGCCATCGGGAGCTTGTCGGCAAGAGATGCTTGCCGACGATAAAGCCGCCGGGACCGTTGATGAGAAACTGGACTTTTTCAGTCTTTTTTACGTCTTTTTCTAGGAGTCGGTAGAATTGAGGGGGTTGTAGAGTGGACCTTTAGTTTGCTACTGCTGCAGAAAAAGCCTAAATAAGCCAGAGCAATTTCCACGTCGCACATTTGAACTAGACAACTACATATCAATCTCAACTCTCAATTCCTATACCAATCGAGCAGTTTAGGTACCATCGGTCGGACTAGTGGGATGTCAGAACAATAACATGCCACTGTTTTCATTTGCCAAGTTTCTGGAAGAAATTGTGTGTTTTTTAAACAAATAGCCTATGCTACAAGGGTGCCAATTCTTTTGTCCACAACTGTACAGTATCTGTTCCTTTGTCTGAAGAAGAAGCCTGATTAAGACCTAAGCGGTAGAAGCATTGTGCCTTAATAAAAATGATTATCCGGCTTGTTTGAATGCTTGATTCTGATTGGTCAATCGCTGAAATCAGAGGTCTGATATTCCCCAATAACAGACAACTCCGCTCTATAACAGACCACTGCCTAATCACCGTGTCGCGGTGGGGGGGGGGGGGGGGGACGCCCAGCGCAACACTTGTGGAACACTTTCAACTGTCTGTAAACAAGGAAATACTTTGTTTTGTTTTTAGTTTTGAGTCAAATTATTAATTTTATATTTAGCAGCCGGGTAATAAGCGTGATAATGAATGGCTCCTTGGGGATTGACGGTACATAACAGGGGATTGACGGTACATAACATAAGTTATCAGGCTGTCGGTCTGTTATGTACCGTCAATCCCCGCGGAGCCATTCATTATCACTTACTTACGTTTTGGGAGCTTGAAAGCAGTTTGCAGTGTTTTATATCTTCTTTGATTCTCGCCTTGATGCCTTGATGTCCAGCCCTGGCCTAAACACAGACATTAGATGTGCACACAATCATTTCTGTGGCTGAAGGATCTTTCAAGTGAAGGAGAATTTAAGTTTTCCAGACAAACATTGAGTCTTGTACTTTACTTCAGTTGGATTGGATGTTGCAACAGCTGTGTGATAAACAGCTTGACGAGACATACGGTACTTTCATTTGTCTTTGGGTACGCTACTCATTGTCATGAGAAACCATTTCCCATTTTTTCCCATTTCCTCTATTTTTTTATCTACATTATAAGGCCGGATTTACACTGCAGTAAAATCCAGCCCAAATCCGATTCTCAAATCCGATCTTTTGGCCCGACTTTTCACACTGCATTTCCAAGTGACCAGATCTGATCTGTGCGTTCAGACTGATTTTAACAGTGGCAGCCCATAGCTGCCCTGCGTCTACATATCTGCTTTGGTTACCGTGGTCACGACGTAGGCGTCTTTACGTTACATCACAACAATGACGCTAGTTGATTACGTTCAGGAAATGCGACATAACAGACAGGCGACAACAAAAACAAGCACGTTACAATATTGTTTTTCTCCTTTATTTTCTTTGCTCTTGAGTTTCGCGCTTCTCTCTGGTTTTATCTATATAGCTCACGTGTTTTCTGTCTTCTCTCTTGTTTTTCTCATGTGCTCAGCGCCGCGCTGTAATGTAATCAAATAGTAAATACTTGCGTTCTGTAATGACGTCATTCGGAGCTCCGCCCTTGGGTCGCAAGTGACGTTTGGACAGTTTGATGTGACTTGCATGTGACTTGCGTATAACTCTATGGGGTGGATGTGGTTACTGCTTTCAGACTGAGACAGATGTCCTGATCGGATCTGATTTGAAACCACCTCTGGATGTGGTTTCTAGAAATCGGATTTCATGTGACCTGCATGTGACCTGTCTGCATTTAGAATGTTTAAAAAATATCGGATTCCACTGATGTGACACAGATCTGATTCAGGCTAGATTTCGGTGGCAGTGTAAATCAGGCCTAAGAGTGTTTGTCTGTGCGTCTGTGTGTACCTGAAGCTAATCTGTGTACATGGAGCTTTGTATTTGGTAAGCCATTTGTACATTTTAACAGACCGAATATTTTCTTAAAGTCTAACTAATCTCTGAATCTTTCTACCTTTGAAGGTCTGGGCGTCAGCGTGGGCAGTTTAGGTGAGTCTCTACAGGTTATGGTGATTAGGTGATTAAATGGAATGTTTAAATATACAATATTAGATTTTGATAGGGCTTTTACCATCATTAAACACCAACATCAACACAGATTTGTTGCACGCTTACATGCAAGCCTTACATGGACCTTTGGGCCCCCGCCCAAAGGTCCACAATGAAAACAAACATGGCTTTTTGGGCCTTTTGAGATAATAAGTGCATCAAATTGTTGTTGCATCAAACAATCACACAAACTTGTGCCACGTTTCTGTGTTTCAGCCTCTTCGTCCATGCTGGGATGTTACTTCACCAACTGGGCCCAATACAGACCTGGACATGGGAAGTTTTTACCTGCCAACATCGATCCCAACCTCTGCACCCACCTGTTCTATGCCTTTGCTGTGATAAATGATGCCAATGAGCTGGTAACCTCTGAATGGAATGATGAGACACTCTATAAGTCCTTTAACGGACTTAAAGACAGGTTGGTCTTTGCATAGTTAAAAAAAATAAAAAAATAAAAAATAAAGATAAAAAACTAAACTCACAATGCTTGAGACCTTGATGATAATTTGAAAGATGTTGATGATTAGACCTATAATCAGTGGTGGAATTCAAAATGTACTTGCAGAATAGCAGATCTGCAAGCTCACAACGCGTCGCAATGCGACACATTGTGAGCTTGTAGATCGGCTATTTTCAAATAGCCTAGGTATAAAATAGGGCTAAAGTGGATTCATGTATTTTTTATAATATAATCATCTGTAAAGTAACTCGTAACTAAGGTTTACAAATAATTGTAGTGGAGTAAAAGTACAAAATGTTGATCCGAGATGTAGTGGAGTAGAAGTAAAAGTATTGGAAATTGGAAATACTCAAGTACAAATAGCCTATGTCAAAATTCTACCAAAGTACAGTACTTAAGTAAATGTACTTTTCACCACTGCCTATAATGTCACTTTAAGCAGGGTTAAAGAGAGGTTGGTCCTTTGTCCCCACCATATGGAATGCGGCACATGTTAGTCATGAATTGCTATTGATTGATTGATTGATTGATTGAATACTTTATTAAAGGTTTGCATAGGAAAATGTATAGGACAGTACAGTTCATTGGTATACGGTCAACTAAAAGGATAAACACCATGTAAGTGCAGTTTGTCGGTTCCAAACAAACCTCCTAAACAAACCCACTGATGTACCTAGAATCCTATAAGCACACATTGATTGTCCACACAGCAACTTGACGTTCTGTCTTGCATTTTTAATTCACCAATATAAAGTGCATATAGGCCTACAAACAGGTTTTCGGGTTATGGCATAGTTCTCTCCACTGTGGCTCTGGCATTGATAAAAAAAACATTTGTCCACCCAGGTGCATGCCTTCCCTCATTACTTGGGTCTACTTCAGCCTTTGCTGCCGGTCAATCAATTAGACCTGGGAGAGGCTTGCCCTTGGTGCCTAAATCAGCTAATAAATCACTTATCTAACTAATATAACTAATAAGCCAAATAATACAAAATAACCACAACTATAATAATGAAAATAATAACAATAAACTAACATACAAAAGCAGTGCAATGGATTCTACACACCGCAAGAAATGGGCTTGTTTAAAATGGGATCCCTTTTTTTTCTCAATTCATACAACGTTAAATGACAGACAAACAACACTGTAGGCTACTATGCAAAAAATAGCATCAGTCAGAAAACTAAATAAAATCAATTGTATTTACAGTAAAAAGGTCAGGGGGGGTAGGATAGGCTTTGTCTTTTTCACCAGTTTCGGGTTGCAGCCGCCTGTAAGTGACTTTTCAGAGGTGTTTTAAAGGAGGGTAGGGATGTACACAGTTTTAAGGCCGTCGGTTGGGCATTCCGTCGGTTGGGCATTCATTTTTGCGGCATAGCTGGAGAACAAATTTGACTCTTTGTTTGAGCCAAATCTGTGTTGGACGTGATTTGTGGAGCTGCCTCTGATGTTGCAATTGTGTACACATCCTTGATATTTTGTAGGTATTTTGTCAGGTACATCTTAGTGGTGTCATGTATCTTGTACACCAGGCCCATTTCAAGATGCTGTACTCTTGTCAGCTAATGAGTCGCTGCGATACCATATGTGGACTTAATAGTAAAAAATGGGTTGAATGAGTGCTCTTGCTAGAGTTCTTATACTGACCAGCGGGCGATCCAGTGCAAAAAAAACTAAAAAACAAAAACAAAAGAAAAACAAGTTATTTTGTAGATTACCTTTGAAGTCATTTGGGCACTGGAAAGATTTGCCTCTAGGATGCAACCTTAGGGAAGATAACCATTTCTGCTGAACTGTGCTTTGTATTTTCTCATAGGAATCCTAATCTCAAAACACTGTTGTCGGTTGGTGGATACCATTTTGGCTCCGAAAAGTGAGACACTTGATATTATATGCTCCACATACATTCACTATTCAGTCATGACATACTCTATTGACAACCTTACAACCTTAATGCATCCATGTATTCCTGTTTCAGATTCAGCAGAATGGTGTCAACTCCGGGCAACAGAAGTACGTTCATCAGGTCCTCCATCGCTCTGCTGACAAAACATGGCTTTGACGGTCTAGACCTGAACTGGGAATATCCAGGATCGCGAGGAAGTCCTGCTGGGGACAAGCAGAGGTTCACTTCGTTGTGCAAGGTCAGATCCACAGTTCACTTCAGCCACTGTCAGGAACGTACGTACGTACAGTATGTCTTGTTTTTACCGCGTAAAGACGATTTTCACAATCGGTTAGTGTGATCAATATGTGTTTGTGGCCATTGATCCACGCAATTAATTGAATTACAGTAGATGGACCCTAGCATTCTGGGCTTGTCATCATAACATTTGGCATTTGGAAAACTATAAGTATATGGTTTAAGTGGTTAATCCATAAGATTTTGTTTGTCATGTTTTTTAACAGAATGTTTTACTTTGAAATATTTATGCATCTGTCAAAAACAGAACTTTTCATTCTAGGTGAAAATCATTCACGTTTTGGTGAGGATGAATCGTCTCACTAGGCTTGTTTCATGTATAACACAGTGTCTGTACAACTTAGGAACTGCGACGGGCCTATGAGACGGAGGGAGCAGCCACTGGTCGTCCCAGACTCATGCTTACTGCCGCAGTGGCAGCTGGGAAACCAACCATCGACGCTGGTTATGAAATAGCAGAGATTTCTAGGTATGTATGAGACGAGTTAAAAAGATTCGAAGTCTGGACGTGGGTGAACCGACATCTCACTTCCATTTCCTCAGGTACCTGGACATGATCAACGTGATGACGTACGACTTCCATGGCTCATGGGAGCAAGTCACGGGCCATAACAGTCCTCTGTACAAGGGCTCCCAAGACACTGCAGAAAACATTTACTTCAATACAGTGAGAATTCACCTTTGCTTGCGTTTGTATTCATCTAAATATGAGCCCACCTTGAGCCCGCAGTCCGAAAATGGCTGACCTATACCAGCTGACAAGGCGTCGCATCACGCAGTGCGCTGTGAGCTTGTAGGGAGTCAATTTGAACCCTAACCCTTTTCCCTTCCTGTCCAACTCTTTTGCTCCCCGAAGGACTTTGCCATGAAGTATTATCGTGATAATGGAGCGCCTGCGGAGAAGCTCAGCCTGGGGGTTGGAACCTATGGGCGAGCGTTTCGCCTCTCCTCTCAGTCCACTGCTGTTGGGGCCCCTGTCAGCGATCCTGCCGCTGCCGGGCCCTTCACCAGAGAGGGAGGCTTCTGGTCCTACTATGAGGTAAAGCTTGAGGGTCTTCAATGTTTTCAGGCCAAGGACCCCTTAGTTGAGAGAGAGATGAAGCAGGGACCCCCAGAACCTGTTCATAGATTATCATTTCATCGTTTGACAGCACAATCATCAGTGTATTTTGGATTCATGTCAATTTGTGTTTTCAGATATTTAACCACTTGAACGGTCAATACATAATAAACTTGACCTTTCACTCTGTACTTATTGTGCTCTTTTCCCCCTCCACACCAAACCTCTTTGCCGAGAATAGCCGATATACAAGGCGTTGTGAGCTTGTAGATCTGCTATTTTTGGCTCAAGTCCTCAGAATATGGACACTAGGGTTCAAGTGGTTAATATAAGAAGAGAAAAAGGTTTCTCACAAAGATTTGGAGGCCCCACTGTAGTAACTCTGAGGATCCCCTAGGGGTCCCAGACCCCCTGTTGAAGACCCTTGAGGTAAAGAAATGCATGAATAACAGAGCAGGTAAACTTACTGCTGTTAGATGCAGTCAAACAGCACCTTGAACGCAAGGAGTACTGAATGCCTGTCGACATCAGGGACGGATTAACCCCCGCGAGGGCCCTGGGGCCAATCCTTTTTAGGGCCATCCCACCCCCCACCGTAACCCCCCTTCCCTCCAGAAAACGCACTACCCTGCTCAGATTTTAAGGCATGATGATCATGTGTGGGACAAGAAAGCGCCTGTAGACTACAGAGCCTCACATTCCACACATTTGATATTTGATCAACTTATACATTTTATTTTAGTAAATTGTCGATGACCGCACCGGTTTGGGTTAGGTTTAGGCATAGTGGTTAACATTCACTAGGTTAGCATTCACCAGCGTCGGCAGGTTAGCAGTTCACCAGGTTAACATTCACTTGCGTCGAACAAATGGAACATCGAACAAATGCTATGTTGCAATATCGACACGCTTCCATACCGTACATGCCACATAGACAGGCTGCTTACATATAGCCTACATGCGACAGACAGGCTCTTGATATACATGATTCGCGACACAAACAGCTGTCGACATACATGTGAAACATACTGTACTGTAGTTATGTACGGAAGTCTGGAGGACACACAGATCAATGTACACTTGGTTTGTGTCCAGGAGAAGATGGATTTGGGCCAGTTTGGAGCCCCCCCCCCCCCAACTATTGTGGGGGAAAGTGGCTTATTTAACCAAAAGCTTTGATGTGGGGAATACAAAATGTATTTACTTGATTGTTATTTATAAGGTATAATCTGGATATTCCACAGATTTGCTCATTTCTTCATGGGACCTCTGTCACGTGGATCTCGGACCAGAAAGTCCCATACGCTTCCAAAGGAAACCAATGGGTTGGGTTTGACAACAAGGCCAGCATTGAGACCAAGGTGATCGATTGTCTGTTTCTATACGTTCTGTGGTGCAGCAAATTAACTTTACAACTCACAGATCGTGATCCTTCGTGCAGTATTTTTTTTTTTTACAGCAAATTTAGATATAGTTTTAGTCAATATCTTGAATTAAATTGCATTAGTTTTAGTAATATCCAGGCAGACTATTTTTTGGTTAATCTGGTTTTAGTTGACTTAATATCAAACAACTTTAGTTGACTAAATCTACAGTTAATTTAGTCGCCTAAAATGTATTTTGGCGGGCCTTGATGGTGTCGTAGTGATTGATTTTACACTTATTTGCATGCTGAAAATATCCGAACTACCAGTAAGCGACCATCAGGTCACAGTATACACAAAGAGGCCTGTAAGTGGCATTGGTTCCACCCACAAGTGTGTACGACAAACGGTTAATGAGTAAAGCCAAATAAAGTTTGGGCCAATCAGAGGAGGGGGTGGGGCAAAGTTAAACCAGTTAAGGTGAAGGACTGTTGGAGCAGCAGGAGTCGGTGGTCCCCGGGAATTCCCCGTGAGTAGCCCAGTTGGGGTGTTGATTTGGACATTATTGCACTATTTGGCGGCGGTGGCAGGGGGTCCCTGGGGGTGCCTGGGGGTCCGTGGAGGTCCGGGGGTCCTGAAGGTTGTGGTTTGGCAGGCAAGGAGTGTGTGTGGAAAATTTCACATGGATAGGGGCAACGATGGCGGAGATATGAGTAGGGCAAAAGTGTGACATGACGTGACGTGACGTGACGTGACAAGACAAGACAGACAGACTGACTGACTGACTGACTGACTGACTGACTGACTGACTGACTGACGGACGGACTGACAGACAGCCGGTGGAGGTTTTGATAGTAAATGCGACCTGGCGGTCGCAACAAGCTAACAACGTGTCGCACCGCGACTTGTTTTGAGCTTGTAGATCTGCTATTTCCAGAGTGCAACACCCGAGCACTGGATCTCCTCTCCACTAGTCCCTCCCATAATTTGTTTTACTCTCGTTTTTATTTGTTGATGAATTTATCAATATATTTAGTCCCAGTTTTACTCCTCATAGCTTAGTTTTTGTATAGTAGTTATTTTGTTTTTGTCAGTGAAAAAAAGATAGTCAACAAACATTTTTCGTTGTTGACATTTTAGTTTTAGTTGACAAAATCAACACTACCTTTGTAACAATTGCAATGCCTTATGAGTAAATAGTGATGTGTTTGTTCTTCCTCGTTTCCTCAGGCCCGCTACATAAAAGACAATAGGTTTGGGGGAGCGTTTGTATGGGCTCTGGACCTTGATGACTTTGCAGGAGAGTTCTGCAGCCAGGGCAGCTATCCTCTCATCACTCACCTGAAATCTCTTCTCAATTCAGGGAAGTAATTAAACATCAAACAATGTCATTCTATGATGATGTTGTTGATGATGATGATACACTTAAAGGTAGGATAAGTACTACGATTTACTACGAGTACTACGATCTCCCTCCCCCTCCACCTACAACTGCAAGGGTAGAAACGCCATCTCCAACCAAAGGGCTTGCTGACACAACTCCAAGGGTAGAAACACCATCTAAGGGTAGAAACGCCATCTCCAACCAAAGGGCTTGCTGACACAACTACAAAAACGCCATCCCCAACCAAAGGGCCTGCTGACACAAGAGTAGAAACGCCATCTCCAACCAAAGGGCTCGCTGACACAACTACAAGGGTAGAAACGCCATCTCCAACCAAAGGGCTTGCTGACACAACTACAAGGGTAGAAACGCCATCTCCAACCAAAGGGCCTGCTGACACAAGAGTAGAAACGCCATCTCCAACCAAAGGGCTCGCTGACACAACTACAACTGCAACCAACAATAGTGCTTCCTTTTGTGCAGGCAGGGCAGATGGAGTTTATGCCAAGCCTGATACCCCAGGGTCTTATTACAACTGTGGACATGGCATCACTCACATCCAACACTGTCCCGGAGGTTTAGTTTTTCGAGGCAGTTGCAAGTGTTGCGGCTGGCCTTAATAATGGGAAGCACATCATTGTCATGCATCCTGATAAGCACTTGGAATTGACCGAATTCACGTTACACAACTTCCTGGTGCTGACGTCACGGTTGAAGGGGAAAACCCATAGAAAGCCCATAGAGTTAACACAGAAATCGCAGATTTAATGCAATTTCCGAATAGAAAAGTATAAAATACGGCTAGTATGATAAAGAACACAAGATAGTAAAAGGCACAAAGCGTTTTAATTTACTTTACCGTTCGAAATAATGATTTGTTGGCTTTTAAGTCCAGCAATTTCTGTGTTATTTTACCCTTCAAAGCTGACGTCAGCTCCAGGAAGTTGCTGAGAAATTTGCTGAGTGCGCATGCGTGGGCGGGCCGTGAATAGGGTCTATTGTAGGAGTTGAGGCATTACATTTTATTTGACTCTGTAATGTATCGCATTGTGAGGTGTTGTGAGCTGAAGATTGTGTATTAAGTTTTTGCCTCATTCTTATATGTGTTATATTTGACAATCTGGCCAATTTCACCAATTTTAGTACTTTGATAGTAGTTGATACTCTTTGATGTAATAATTCCCTTTTGCTTTCTTTTTAGGTATTAAGAATGTCCTAAAAGTCCTTATCTTGTCACTTCACTGTGGACCCCGTAATATTTGTTGGGGGGTTCAGCATTATTTGGACAGAAAAATAAAATATGTGTATCTGTTACGACAGCGCAATCTAGAACAAGAACACCGTAATTTGGTGGCACATGGTGAAAAAAAAGTACATGGTAGAAGTAGCCAAGTCCATCTATACTATAATTTTGCGAATGTCTGAGTGAGTGAGTGTCTGTCTGTCTGTCTGTCTGAAACAGCGTTTCTCCTCAGTGGCTGGAGCAATTGATCTGAAATCGCATCACCATTAGCATATGAACACACCTGACATAACTGTGAAGCCCGTTTGTCACTTTCACAAATCATATACTGTATATTAGCATTTTTATGGTGTATCTACTATCTATTCTGCATCTAGCTTGAGGCACATCTATTCTGCATCTAGCATGAGGCAACATGTTTAACCAGCTCTCTCTCTGTGTGTGTGTGTGTGTGTGTGTGTGTGTGTGTGTGTGTGTGTGTGTGTGTGTGTGTGTGTGTGTGTGTGTGTGTGTGCAGGCAGGCGGGGAGGGGGGGGGGGGGGTAGCCATTAAACGAAACGGGTATTTCTTACATTGATGCTCCTACATATTATCATGCAAGCACCAGTTAAAGTTACTTTCCATCCCTCATATACTGTATGCACAGTGCACATCCCATAACCCACACACTGCACATCATTTTGGAGCTCATATCTTTGAACGGGTAAGGGCTAGTTTTACTAATAGTGTCAAAGATGCCAAAAAATGGGACAGGGAGGATCATAATGCTATAGAGCCTCTGGCGTGTAAATCCCTAATTCCCTTCAAAACCGCTCTGACTACTACTCAAAACTGGTAACAGAAACAGCCTAACTATACCTCCCCCTGACCCTTCTATTGTAAATACCATTTATTTTGCATTGTATTTTACGACTTCTCTGATATCTTCTGCATAGTACTGTGTTCTGTCTGTCATACAGTGTTATGAGTAAAAATAAGGATCTCAATGTAAATAAGCTGTGTCCATGACTGTCATGAACCTGTACCTTTTCCTATGCAAACTTCTAATAAATACTTAAATCAATCAATCAATCAATCAATCAATCAAGTCACAGTGTTTTGACAGCACACTTCAAGGATACATGAATTGACATGGTGTTTTGCACACATTCATACCCTCCCACACATGACTCTTGTTCTCTCTCTCTCTCTCTCTCTCTCTCTCTCTCTCTCTCTCTCTCTCTCTCTCTCTCTCTCTCTCTCTCTCTCTATCACACACACACACACACACACACACACACACACACACACACACACACACACACACACACACACACACACACACACACACACACACACACACAACTCTATTTCTCTCTCTCAAGCCTCTAGGTTTGTTTTGAGGTGTCGTGGAACTCATCACTGCCTCATGTCATGTGCAACTAGCTCAATTGGTGATGATCATTTTGGGGGGTCCCCAGATTATTTCACAGTCAAAGTTGGTGACAATGTTTTCACAAGAAAATATTAAATTACCTATTTGAAAATCTTTCCAGTGACAAAATGGCAATGGCACTCATTTAACCCCACTATGACTAGTGGCCGGGCCGATGACCCGGGCTTAGTTTATAAGATTACATTCAAAAAGACCAATCACAGATTCTTGATACAAGTGACAATAAAAGATGGGCTGACAAGGATTTTCCCCAAGAGTACAAGACTGTATCAAAATAGTAGTTAAAACAACAATTAAAACTAGAAATACTGTTCCTATGAAACAGTGTGGGCTCGCATTGAACACCGTGTATGGGCATAAAAGTCTACCCAACGGGAACTCCAACATGGATCACCATATATGGGCATAAAGATCTGCCCAACGGGCACTCCAACATTACCTGTGATACTCCTAGGTCAAACTAGGGGGTTTCAATTATTCTGAATCCATTGCAAGCATCTGTTTTGCACGAAAAACATTCCGTGGGCTAAAAACGGAAACGGCCCCACAAGACTATGGTTTAGTGATGAAAAGTGATGAGTCATCACTTTTCACACTTTTGATGGGGCCGTTTTTGCCCAAGGAATGTTTTTTTTTTTGTGCAAAACAAATGCTTGCAATGGATTCAGAAAACCCTAGTTTGACCCCTCATATGCTACTTAAAGATTTCTTTTTTTCTTTTTCTTCCCTGTATAGTAAAAAGTTAATGGGACACCAACTCTAGTGGCTGAGTGATAACACCAATTTAGTGTCTAAGAAAGGGTTATCATACCAAAATATAATCTACAGATATAGAGCTTTTCAAAAATGCATGGTAACCTTTGCCACCTTTCAGAGACCGACATCTCGTATGGCCCATTAGTTAGGTAAAGTTAGCAGAAAGTTAAAGCATTCTGGGAACTAAATCAAAATCAATATCTTTCTCCACAAATGTGTTCATAAAGGTGTCAACTATCACCTCTGAACTTTCTCAATCACAACTCCCTTGGGGAACTTTGTGGGAGCCAATCAAAGTTGGGGGTATCCCGTGGGCCTGGGATTAAAGGGGGAAAAAAATAAAGAATGGCCAATATGAGCGTATGAGGTGTGTAATTAGGGTATTTGGGGGCTGCTGAATCCATTCCAACCATTAGTTATCAGTAGAAATGACTCCTTGGCCATAAAATAGGCCACAACAAACTACCTTTTTGTGTCCACAAGACATAATATTGTCAATAAAAAAATGGTTGGAGTAGGGTTTGAATTCATGACAACTATTCAAGATCAGGTGGGTAAGCGCACATCATGACACACATGATAACATAATACAATCTGACAAGGAACACTCAAAAGGGTTTAAAGCATAGGGACTAACAGGACACAGGTGAACTCGAATGACATGATTGCCTAAGCCTTAGCCAATTAGGCCTATTTTATGGCCAAGGAGTCATTTAAACTGAAAACTAATGGTTGGAATGGATTCAGCAGCCCAAAAATACCCTAATTACACACCCCATATGCTCATATTGGCATTTTTTTCATTTTATCCCCTTTCATCCCAGGCCCAGGTATCCCGATACCCCCAACTTTGATTGGTTCCCACAAAGTTCCCCAAGGGAGTTGTGATTGAGAAAGTTCAGAGGTGATAGTTGACACCTTTATGAACACATTTGTGAAGAAATATATTGATTTTGATTTAGTTCCCAGATTGGTTTAACTTTTGGCTAACTTTACCTAACTGCATGGGCGACAGGTTTCTGCCTGACATCAACAATATTGAACACTCCCCCCTTCATACTCTTCATTCACAATGGCTTGAATGAGGACCTACATTTACTGTACGTTAACCCTTAAGTGCTGTTCGGGTCATTTTGACCCGTTTTACATTTTCATTTGGAAAAAAAAGGTAGAAGTTAAAGATGTTTCCACTTGAAACTCACTGGCCTTAAAGATTCCTCTGAGATGAACATGTAAAAAAAATATTTTTGCACTACACCCATGCTACACCCCCCTCATATTTTTTGAACCTTAAGTGCTGTTCGGGTCATTTTGACCCGGTAGCACAGAAATACACAGTATTATGCCAAAACACAGACACACAGTCACCCCCACTTCTAACACCCCCCTTCCGAAGCCCCATTCCGAACCCTCCCCCCCTTCCTATAAGCATGAGCAATATTGCCCAGTATTAAATGAAGTAGTTTTTTTACATGGATTTCAGCTAAATCAGTAAAAACGCCTAGCTCTTTCAGTGTTTAATGTGATATAGCAAAGCAGAAATGCAAACATTTACCAAATATATCATATGAATTGTTTGGTATTGAGTCAAAGTCAATGTATCATGATGATTTGTTAAGTTAAAATTTATATTAGTGTTGTTTTTTTTAAACCAAATATCCACCGGGTCAAAATGACCCGAACAGAACGAAGGTGTAGTGAATCTGAACAGAACTTAAGGGTTAATGTCATTTGTCCTGTTTTGTGCTTCATTCATTAATGTATTCATTTATCTATCCATCTTGATGTACTGTAGTAACCTTCAATATGTCTCCCCCTCCTGGAATAGACTTGTCATGCACTGTCCCCACCTGGTTCTATATTGTTTGTAGAAGACTGCCCACATGATGCCCAATTGTCAATGTTACCAAATACCTAACCTATTCTTCAACACTTCATTAAATATCAAAACCAGTGTGAGACACATGGATGTTTTTTTTCCCCCATCATAGTCTTCTAGGCGTAGGCTTATATTATGGTCTTAAAACATTATAGACAGACAAGAGTGTTTTTATGCATTTATTGACAGGATGAATATAAGCATTACGGGACTTACCAAAGAGTGAAACACTCATCTCTTTAAACATGCAAGTCTGTACAAATTCTTAATTTATGATTGAGAAATGGTCAGCCTTTAAAATGGATGGGATAGAGGAATTCTGTTCAACAATTGAACAGTACACACATCATGTGCTTTGACTGCAAAGCAGCAGGCACTCTGAGCAAAGAAACACTAATTAAAGACACTATAATACATGATTAAAACGGGTTGGCAAAGCCAAATATTTATTTATTTTTGAGCACCACTGATATAGCAACATAGGTTTTTCAGATAACTGTTAGGATTTAAAAGAAGCGTTTCTCAAACTGTGTTATGTTAAGGACCCCCAAAATGATATGTATTTGGCCACGGACCCCCGTCTCAAAATATTTTGTTCTAAGGACCCCCAGAAGCAACAATTTGAGTTCAAACTCACAGTTAGAAAACTAAATCAAAATATGCTGTCAAAATCAACACTGCTTTCCTCGTGTTCCCCGTTTCTGGTTAAAGACATATTTCCTGCCACACTTTAACCCCTTCAGCCATATACCTGACCAATAGCGAAAATATCCAATCTACGAGCTCACAATGCGGCACATTGCGGCATGTTGTGAGCTTGTTTCTGAATTATTTTTCCCAAAATAGGGACGGCCAGTTAATGTGTTTAAGAGGTCCAGGGGGCAGACCTGAGACCACATAATTATTTTGCGGGAACTCATTTATCTGGATGTTCAACCCCCATATAACTTTACACGCGTAAGACAGGTCTGTTATAGTGTGCGCAGGGGCGTCACAAGGGGGGGGGGGGGGGGGGGGGGGGGGGGGTGGGAGTGGGACTGATTTACTAGGGCCCAAGGTGGAGGGGCCTTCATTATGTTATACTTTCGGTATTTTTGAATATATGTATTTTTTAAGTGAACATTTGCAACTCAAATCTTGCTTCTGGGGGGGTCCCTGGAACTAAATATTTTGAGATGGGGGTCTGTAGCCAAATACATATCATTTTGGGGGTCCTTCACATGAAAGAATCTGAGCACAACTGACATAGAAACATAGGTTTTTCAAAAAACCTTAGCAGGATTTGAAATATTCAAATACTTGCACACATTTTCAAGATTTTTCAAAAATATCAGATCTACAAGCTCGCAGCGCGGCACTCGGTGCCACGCTGTGAGCTGATGTATATCTTCTATTTTTCATGGGGGGCCCACAGTGAATCCTTGAACCCAGGGCCCAGAATTTGGTGCGACACTCCTGAGTGTGTGCGTTTCCTGTAACATTTTGCTCACATTGTGACATTTTCTCAGTTACTGTACGTCCAACCCCCTTAAATCTGTTAAAGACAGGCTGCAGTGTGAATTACCACACTTAAATTACTTCACTCTTCGCTCTCAAAAGTCTTCACCTTCCTCTCTTGCGACTTCTGCTTTCCAACAAGTTGTACAGCAACAAGTGCAGTCTGACAATGAACTACGATGTCTGAGGACATGTATGTCAATACAGCGCGCGTCAACACCGGACCAGACCTGACCAAGAAGGTCAGATATGGCCGAGGAGAGAGACAGATGGAGATGGAGGAGAGAGGAGAGCCAGACGACAGGGGAGAGAGGGAGGAGAGGATGGTAGACATCTATGAACCCGGCCCTGGGACACAGCAGGATGCTGCACGGAACAACGCAGCACAAGAGCTGCAAGGAGGTAACAGTCATACACGTTACAATGAATAACTGAATAACACCGTGATTCTCAACTCTTTTCATTTAAAGACTAAATATATATATATATATATATATATATATATATATATATATATATATATATATATATATATATATATATAATACATATTTGGCCACTTGCATGCCCCAACCACTGAAATCAAGGTCATTAAAATTGCTAAAACAATAGAAATAAGTAAATGAAAACATCTCAACTTTTCTTTTCTCCAATTAAAATCTAAAATGTGAACCCTTGTTGTAATAAAATAAAAATTTCCTTTAATAATTGATGCTTTTAAAATTGCAGTTAGACAGCTGCAGGCCTTATACTATTATTTTTTCTTTAAAAAAGCACAGTCCACTCAAATACAAATTCTATTCTCTTACATATAACTCACACGCTCTCATTTTCTATTGCTTAAAAAGACAATTGCATCAGAGATGTCGACACATCAATTGGCAAACTTGATAGGATCAGTTTCAAGCCAATCTACAATATTTCACTTTGTCATTTAAGAAGAACAAGAACATAAATGACTTGTTATCTGTTAAAGCAATGGTTAAAATTTGGCAGTCATTTAAAATATCTTATTTTTTTATCTCTAAACCCTTTAAACCCACCCAAGGTTTGTGGTATGTTTTTCAGGCGGTGAAGTGTCAAAGCAGAACGTTTTCAAAGCTGTTGCAGTGTGTGGGGGGCTGCTGTGTCTTCTGCTATTGGTTGGCATCATTGTCCTGCTCACACTCTGTAAGTATCATTGTATAAACACTATCCTTACATTTTAGATTTGACCCAAATCATACTGTTGATGGATGTTGGCATGTTGACTGAAATACTTTGGGCTCTATTTTATGGCTGCAACACTTAATCGAACTAATCAGTTTAGTAGACATAAAAAAGAAACAATAATCTATAATGAAATAATAGATTAATAATAAATCCCTATTTTGGGTATGTCATTCTAGGTAAAAAAAATAAAAAAATAAATAAAGTGAAAATAGTTGATCTACATTCTACAAGCTCACAATGAGTTATGATGCGATGCATTGCGAGCTTGTACATTTCACAATTTTAGCATGACACCGTGCGCAAAGTAGGAGATCACTTAACTCAAGTTAAGCTTGTATGTTTCGCTTTATGTATGAATCATGTATTATGTATTACGCCCTCAAGATGGAAAAGTTATAGTATTTTGTTGCCTGGGAAGCTTGTTTCTTTTTCTTCCCCTAATTTTAACATGTTCAATATATGTTCAAGCATATTTTGTTCTGTAGCCCACACCATAAAACTGTTATTAAAGAGGTGGTGCCATAGTTTTGTACTGTGGTTATAATGTGCAAATTTGCCTTCCTGTGTACTTTTGGTTACTTCCTGAAAGCTGAAAGCCTCTGAGTCAAAAGTCGAAAAACACAGATGACATCATAAACTAATCCCCTCCCCTTTAACCATATACCAAACACTGTGGGTGTGGCTAACTTCAGCTGGGTCACCACCCATCATGACAACCAGGCATACCTAATGAACTGGTGGGTGTGGCCACATAAAAACATAATTTTAACACTTCCTGAACCCTTTTTTTCAATCTTCCTCCTACTATAATCATAATACCTGATCATCATGTTTTAGGGATGAAAGAAATCATGGCACCTCATCTTTAAATGCCCATATACTTCTTTTTAATAAAAGGCATGCTGAATAAAACTACTAGATTATTACACAGGTGGTTCCTGCAGCAGTCATTTTGTGGATGAGCGTCCATGTAGTTTATTTGCTGAATAAGAATTGGACTTTATGGTGTCAAACACTTCTTATAATCCACTTCTGATCGTGGACTCCAGGAAGTAGAGGGCAGAGCAAATTAAGGCTTGCAGCGACTATACTGTCTGGATCCTTTGAAGTTTGGAGTAGAACCCTTATCCTCAGCTTACTATACAACAGCTTGAATGGTAAATGGTGCATTTATATTATAGCGTCTTTATCCAAGGAGCTTTACAGAGATTGTACATTCCATTCCATTCCATTCACTCACACACACACACACACACACACACACACACACACACACACACACACACACACACACACACACACACACACACACACACACACACACACACTGGCACACATTCATACATCAATGGCAGAGGAAACCATGCAAGGCACCAAACTGCACACCGGGAGCAATTATGGAGATCAGCATCTTGCTCAAGGACACTTTGAGACAAAGTTTGGGGAGCCTGGGATCGAACTGGGAACCCTCCGGTTGCCAAGCAGACACTCTACCCAGATTTTGACCTGGCTGAGCAGAAAGACCAGTGTAAGACCAGTTTCAACGAGTTACAGGACAGATACACCAAACTAATTGAAAGAGATGCCCAGAAGACTCTTTGTGGTCAGAGAGATGTCATTGTTTGTCTTTGTTGTTATATCATGTTGTTCATCATCTGTCATTATATATCAAATGGAAGAAAACAAAAGTGACTAACATTAACCGTATTTGTTGTTATTGTTATAGAATCACATGGATTTACATTTGGTGATGGTGTGTGCTACTACCTCTCTACTGAGAAGAAAACCTGGGAGGAGAGCAGAACCTACTGTACAGCCAGACAATCTGATCTGATGACCATAAAGAGCAAAGAAAAACAGGTATGGTTTCTGTGAAAATATGCGTTTGAGGGTGGCAATAGCTTGTTCCATTTTGTTGAGACCATAGGCCCTAAAAGATTTGGACAGTGTCATGCCATTAGTTTCTACAGACCGTAAATTAAGCCTATTTTGCAGTAATTTCTTTCTACATCCGGTCTATTTCCGGTCCGAAATGTGAACTGAAATGAATGCTATTGGCCGCAACCACAGCGAGGGCGGGTTCTCTGTAGAACCAGTAGAAATACTAGAAACACACCCTACTTTATCATTCATTTTTAAAAAGAATGGGACCATAATGTAATACATGCATATTATGATGATTTAATAAATGTTAGTGATTGAAAACATAAAGTGTTTATGAAAAGGTTTACTTAGGTAATAAAATCAAGTGTACAGTTCGCTCAAAACCTCACTCACTACCACTGAGATTATAATGTATTTACACCACCGAAGGTGAAATAGCGACATATAATTTGGCTGTGTACCGCCATTCACTTACGCTTTATTTTGAAGAGCCCCGGGTTACGCTTTATTTTGAAGAGCCCCGGAAGCCACGTGCGTGTGCATGTTGTGGAAAATGACGACTTTAAAATGGGCGTCAGTTTGTTTACATTCGGTTGTGAACTAAAATCCTAACCGCTGCCTACCGTCACGGCTCAGTGTTGCGGTGAAAAAGAGCGGTTCTTGGCCTTCTCTATTTGTGGAAATAGATTCCGAGATAAAGCTTGTTTCTTTGCATCAGCAATGAACAGGTGCCTGTATGGAGAATAGACACTCCATGATGCTGGCGGCCAAGTTGCATCATGGCATAATGTAGTGTTTTCGCTCACCACTCCCGTGGCACCTATTCAACTGGTAACTATGGAAACCAGGTAAGATGTCTCCAGGCATCTTAACAGGGAATCGGCGCCCATTAACCATTAACCAGAAGACTCCTGTGGACGTCTTAGGCATTGTGTTAATGGGAACAGGAGGCTCAACGAGAACCCGGAAATTGGCGTCAATTCCAGCAAATAACGTTTAACTAACCCTTTGTTTGAGATATAGCCTACATAGCCTACATTTGTTGTACAGTGTGCTTCAGTAACGATCTGCTTTCCTGTCCAGGATTTTGTTGTCAGAGTTGTTGACAGAGTTCTTGGCAGAAACAAGCTAGTGTGGCTGGGTTTGATTCAAGTGGGTGGATGGAACACCACTGACAGGGCCGGTTCTAGGGTTCAGGTGGCCCTAAGCAAGATTATTTTAGGTGGCCCCCCACTGACGGACGCGCGCACTTATCAACTGTCTTTGAATCGCCAAAACCAAAGTTATAAATAATAACGTCTTCTTCTATCTATAGTAGAACATATGGGGTAACATAGGGTTGCCAACTCCCAGAGATTCAAATACGGGATACATCCTGGCCGCCCGCATGGCGGGTGGCCGAAAAAAATTTGGGTTTTGAGGGACGGTCAAAACCCCAGAAATGCATAGAAATCTGCATTTTGGCACAGATCAGACAGTTAACACACAATAATGTTTACAATGTAGGTAAAATATTATTAGATCATTCTCTCTGGTTAGTTAAAAGCTATTAAAACAGAAACATGTAGGCCTATGCTCTATATGAAAAACATTTCAAAACCAAGATATAACTATTATAATACATATCTATTTCTAGACACTGTTTAATTTGTCCAAAAACATGAGTGTAATGTTATAACAAGAAAAAACAACAATTGATTTAAATCAGATTCATACAAAACATCACACACCTTCATCCTGTGTTCTTTTGGTCTCAAATTGCAACTTGTAGGCCTATAGACAGGTTTCTGGTCACGTCACGTTTGATTCGGTACCAAAATTAGCCAATGAAACCAGGCTTAACCAGCGCTAATCAGTCCGTCCAATCCCCAAACCTGTTGTTTTGGGGATTGGACGGACTGATTACTGAAATGTCTATGGAAGAAATGAATGCGGAAAACGCTTCCGACACCAGAGTGAGGACGGGGTGGGGCTTCAACTGCGATGCTCTATAATGGGGAACCACGTGGTACGGGGCAACAGACCGCCATTCCGAAACATCGCCATTCCGAAAGGGTTAGGGTTAGGGTTAGGGTTAGGTTAGGGTTAGGGTTAGGTTAGGGTTAGGGTTAGGGTAAGGGTTAGGGTTAGGGTTAGGGTTAGGGTTAGGGTTAGGTTAGGGTTAGGGTTAGGGTTAGGCTAACAATGTAAGTCAATGTGCGGAATGGCGATGTTTCGGAATGGCGGAGTGTAACCGTGGTACGGTCACCACTGTGCTGGCGTGGCGCCACCTGGAGGCGTTTTTTAATTTATTTATTTTCCTTCACTCTGGCCTTCTAGGGCATCGGGCTTAAAATGATGAAACTCGTTAGGGTCGATCGGGCCGAGCCTCGGGCCTGCCCTGTCGGGCTCAGTTAGGGCCGGGCCTTAATTTTCATGCCCGTTGAGAACTCTATTCCACAGTGAACCAAAATGCTGCTGGGCTTGGTGGTGGTGTGTGCGTGTGTGTGTGGTCTGTGTGGGACGCGGACAGACATGGGAGTGAACTTGAAGCGTGCAGAGTAAACTCTCTTCTATTGGCTTTTCTTTCGTTGTTCGGGTTGTTCTAGTAGTAAAATCGGGGCGTTTCAAGAATAATTAAGGGTGTGTTATTTAATTTTGAGCCTGCGCATTTATCAACACTGGGATCAAATATACGCCAGGTGTATCTATTTAGGACGTGTTCGTAAATGCTACTCGAACCTTGGCCTACGCAAAATTTTGGGGAAAATATACACTGTTTTTTTACACTCCATTGATAAATGAGGGCCACTGTGTACCGTTGCGTCATTTTTGGACAAAATCTGTAGGAGTACTGTACAAAAATGTGTTTTACACAAACCCGCATCCTGGTGGCGCTGTAACAGGCCCATATGAAAAAATGGAGGCAGAGGTTCTGCTCTGTGAGTGCCGGAGATTAGCTGTCTACAGAAAAGGACAGGAAGGACACGCAGACGGACGGACAGGAGCGAAAACATAGTCTCTGCCATGCCTTTCGGCCTGGTGGAGACAATTATAACTGTTATATAAATGTTATATAATCTCTGTATCAAATCTCTGTACCAAAAATAGCTGATCTACAAGCTCGTAGATCGTCTATTTTTGGCTAATCCCCCTCATAATAGGCATAGCTGGGGTTCATGTGGTTAATGTTATT
Source organism: Nannobrachium achirus (assembly GCF_963921795.1). Classification (NCBI taxonomy): domain Eukaryota; kingdom Metazoa; phylum Chordata; class Actinopteri; order Myctophiformes; family Myctophidae; genus Nannobrachium; species Nannobrachium achirus. Next base: position 10,032,952 of record NC_137823.1, on the reverse strand, counting down.
TGTAATGATTTTTTCATATTAGTCAAGGTGGTTTCACTGATGTTTTCATGTTGCCATGGGTCATTTTTCTGCAATTACCCTTCAGGCCAAGAACACATTTCTGTGTTGTGTATTACCGTACATGTACAGTGTGTAGCAATATATTTGTTTTTGTAATTTTTTAATAATACAGTATGTTTTCATGTTGAGTAGTGTACATTCTTTGATCTGTCCTTAAGTTGCTTCTACACATCACGCTAGTCAAAGAGCTACACGTCCTTATACGACCTGCACTTTGTTGACACTCCCATTAGCTGCTCAGGGTTCACAGCAACAGCCGGAGACGGCAGGAAATGTTGCAATAGGCAGGGTAATTCCAATCGCAATGGAATGCAGCTGTCTGTCTGTCTGCGTTCTCTGTAAAAACATGAAAACCGGACAGACAAGATTCTCTGGCTTAGGGTATCGAATGCGACCGCCAGGTTGCAGTTACTATCAAAACCTCCACCGGCTGTCAGTCAGTCCGTCCGTCCGTCCGTCCGTCCGTCCGTCCGTCCGTCCGTCCGTCCGACCGTCCATGCAAAACTTTGCACACACACACTCCTTGGCTGCCAAACCACAACCACAACGCCCCTCATTTCTCACATGGCCCTCTTCTAGCGCCACCATCAGGCCCATTCTTGCAAGACACATTTTTGGACACTGCTCCTACAGATTTTGCCCTAACATCACGCAAAGTGGTACACAGTCCCATTTCCCATATTCCCTCCTGATTGGCTACCATTGCCTTCTAAAGTTTGTGTATGCGACCTGACGGTCGCTTATCTCCCGATTTAGGGAGTCTTACTGGAAACTGAACCAGATCATTGGCAAATGCCAGCTCGAAATCTGTGTACTGTAGGTGAGCGGATAGGGTTTATGTGAGGCTGAAGATGCTTTCAAGCATAAAATGTATGCTTTTATAGTATCTTTTACATGTCTAAGTCAGTCAATTGTCTTTCACATTTAATATTTTATTTATTTATTCCTTAAAAACTAGCCCTAATAGCTGAGAGGGAGATGCATCATTGTAGAGCGTGATTGTGCTGCTTCCTATATAGAATGCAACCCTCTGCGTGAGCGCAGACTCATGTTTGGATTCCGCCCTGAAGGCACGCTGACTGCGCCCAGAGAAAACATGGAGGCTCGTAGGCTCGAGGCGGCTGTATGGATTTAGTTAAGTTTTATTTTATTTTGTAACGGTGAATCCCGTGCACACAGTTGTGATACACGATCAGTGGACCAGTGATCTACACGCACGCTGTCTAAAAGGTAAGAAAACCTCGGCAGTGAAGCGGAATTGTTAATCAGTGTAGTCAATGAGTTAATATTCATTATTGTTTGTTGCTAAAATTCATTAGCCCCTGCTTTAAAAAAAGTATTTCCAGTTTTCAGTACTTTTACCTTTACTCCACTACATCTCAAGAGTCACATAGTGTACTTTTACAACAACAATCTAGATAAATATTTGATTATTAGGCTATTATAAAACATACAATCATTGACCACTTCAGCCCTATACTCTATACATTAAAGTCTGTTTGAACATAGCCGATCTACAAGCTCACAGTAGCTGCCTTTACATGACAGCTTCATTCCAATCTGATCGAAATAAACCCGATTGAAGGTATTGGATCAAGTGTTTACATGGGGTGAGATCAATCCAATCTGGTGTTTACATGTGCCCACTTTTAAATCGGGTTGTGACGCAAATGATTAAATGGCTCGCATTTCCCTATCCATTAATAATAATAACATGATTGGAGCCTAATGCAAATGCACAGCCCCACCAAAGTGAAAAAAATAAGCTGCAATGCTCTTTTAATTCGATTATTGGGGATGTACATTGTTCTGTTTACCTATAAGTGATGTCATGTGATGATTATAACAATGATAATATAGGCCTAATACAGGCTAAACAAATATATTTGTGCCGACGGCCCATAGAACATAATATGCTTCCTGGACAAGTGCATTCACGATAATAACAAAAAGTCTGTTTAGTTAAATAGACCTACTTCTAAATGGACTTTCTTATATCCCCTTATATGCCCCTTACACCGGTGCCCTTTAAATATTATTTATCTGATGAAGGATAGGCCTATAGGATATTTTGCTGGTGGTTTCTTAAGCTATTTATGATCGCAAGAAGAAGACAATTAGTTAGTGGCCAGGTCAATCTGACATGGTCAAAGGAGGATAGATGAACGAGGACAAGGTAACGTCCAGGCGCGCTTAGAATCTCTCTCTCTCTCTCTCTCTCTCTCTCTCTCTCTCTCTCTCTCTCTCTCTCTCTCTCTCTCACGCACGCTCACACACCACACCACACGTACAGGTCCATTTGGTGCATTTGAGTCGGTGTGTTAACCTCTCTCTCTCTCTCTCTCTCTCTCTCTCTCTCTCTCTCTCTCTTTTGCGTTGGCGTGTGTGTGTGGGCGTGCGCAGCATTGTCTCTACCCTCTCTGTCTCTGTCGCGCTTCTCAGCAATTATGCTTCCTGAGTTTTATAGCCTAGTTGATTGAGCTGTCGTACGGTTGGGACTCGCATGAGCGCACACAAACACGCACGCTCACGTAGGCTAAACAGATATTCTGCACATTTATAGATTACAAAATCTAAATAGACTAATGTAGTGAAACATCCCAAAAAGTGCCACCATACATGGCCAGGAAGCGTGCGCTGAAAGAACATGATCAGATTCTAATCGGGTTCGGTGTATACATGGAAGGATTTTCCTTTTGATCGGGTCGTAAAAAGGTCTAGACCACCCCTCTGCATCCGATCAGAATTTAAATCGTGTTGGTTTTGATAGGTTTATTTCGGTGTATACGTATGGAGAATTAGATCGGGTTTTTCTAAAATCTTGTTTTTAATACGATTAGAAGCGTCCATATAAACGTGGCTAATGTGACGCATGTGAGCACGTAGGTCCTATAGATCTGCTATTTTCAAAAGATTGTTATACAATTTATGTTTGTAGGCTATAATCTATACCTACAATCGAATAGTGACCAGAACAGTGCATTCGCCGACCCAAAAAAAACGCCCCCAGCGTGATGATTGCATAGGACCAAACAGTGCATTCGTCGACCAAAACATGCCCCCAGCATGATAATTTCATACGACCCAGTGCACCCAGAGAGAAGAGAGAGAGAGAGAGAGAGAGAGAGAGAGAGAGAGAGAGAGAGAGAGAGAAAGACAGACAGACAGAGGCAGAGGGACAGAGAGACATATATTATCATATAGTAGATAGATACATACATAGATAGACACAGATATAGAAGTCCACGGTGGTGTTCTTCACTTCTACAATGTCGACATTGGTACGTGTGCCTTTTTGCGAGTGAACACATACACACACCAACAAACGCAGACAAATGTGCAACAATCATAAATATAGCTGCAAGCAGTTAGGGCTGTCTTCGACTCAGGATTTATCAAGTCGACTCGAGTCGCGGGGGTTAATCCGACGCGTCGACGAATCGTTTATGTGTTAAAAAAAAAAGAAAAAGATGTGCTTTAATGACTGGAGAGGAGGCGCGACCGCGACGCATTGATAGAGTACCGGTTTGTAAACCACATATGATTGGTGGATTCTCTGCTTTGAAAACTGCCTGGTTGTAGGCTAATGATTTTATGCCTCTCCAAGGCTAAAGGAACAGGGCTAAAGCGCTAGCATGCTAACGATTTAGCCCCGTTCCTTCAGGAGGAAAAACAACACCAAAGTAGGCTAAAGGTAACAATAATGTAACATCACTGCGTCGATGCAGAACGGCACACGGCTGCATCGCAATCCAAGCAAATTGACGTAATCTAAAACTTTACTAGAAGTCCTCTACTCCACCGCAGTCCTCAGCCTTAGACCACCACCACAGAGCCACACTCAGCAGCAGTGAGTGAAAGTGAAAGCGCATTGCACTGCTGCTTCTTGTTCAGCTTTAGCAAGTAGAATAACAACATGTCGACGCATTTCCTCTCAAAGCGGTTAACTTCAAAATAAGAGCCCCTTGTTCAAGGCAACTTTCAAGTCACGTGAACTGGTTTTATTTTTAAGTCTAGTTGTCTAGTTAGTATGGACTAAATAGGAAGAACATGACAGTCCAGCGCTCTCATACCGCACCGGTGTGATAAAAAATTATATATTTTTGACGGCTCGACTCAAACAATTGGCGTTGATTCCAGGGGCTTAAAACGGCGCGTCGATTCGTCGATTTTTTTAAGACAGGCCTACAAGCAGTGATTAAGTGGCCAAGCAGGAAAAAGCTAAAGAAAGCAGCAAGGGAAAAGAACATACTCGGATAGTGGCCTCTCTATCCTGATACATAAACTGCCCAATTGCAAGGGAATCTGCTCAAAGCCACCCTGTACCTCAGGGGTTTGTTTTGGACGAATATCTAATCCAATAGACGCAACGCAACGACCTTCTAGTTTGTATACATTTGAAAACTTGTGAAATGGGACTGTCTGTCTGTCTCTCCCTCTGTCTGTCTGTCACAAACACACACACACACACACGCATGCAGACGCACGCACGCGCACCCACACATTCAGTTTCATTTTGCGATAACGATACGATACATGGACGATATTGGCTCATTCATGGCGATACGATTCTATTCAATTATTTGAAATCGATATAGTAACTATTTAGCAAAGAAATTAAATCTGTGTAAAACGTGTAAAAATCTATTATTATGGAAGTAAACACTGTGATTATCTGGCAAATACATGGACATATATTTCAACATATATGGACAAACCTGCACCTTGACATCGATAGACCAAGATATAGAATGGAAAAGTAATTATGCCCCTTTTACATTTTCCTTCCTAAAATTACCAAATACAAGGCACAAATACTTAGTTTCCACACAATCAATTATTTGCATAGCAAAACGATTCAATAACGATTACCGCATTTTAAAACGATACGATACAAAGCCAAAGCGGTATGATATTTTGCTTTTGCAAACAATATAGTAGATCATTGCAAATTAAAATCGATTTTTCGATTAACTATTACTATATCATTACACCGCTATTAGATACATTAGAGTAATTTATCATGCCACGAAAGTCATCATTCTTGTCATCTCGTGAAACTTACTTTGCTGTTGTGGGGACGCTCTGATGGTTCTGACAGGGAAAAGTGTTATGTGTAATATCCATTCTTGCACATTCTTATTTTGTGGTGGCAGGGGATTTTAACCAGGCATAAGACCCTCCAGAAAAACGCGGGCAAAAATCCTTGATTATGCGGGCTAAAATCCTTGATTATGCGGGCTAAAATCCTTGATTATGCGGTGAATTATGCGGGTTTTTTACGTGAAATTATGCGGTGAAAATGCATGCGAAATATGCGGGAACTTGTGAAAGTTGCGAAATTATGCAAAATATGCGGGAACTTAAAAAATATATTTATTTATATATTATACAGTATATAGGCCTATATATAAAAAGTTATAACTATTGAACTACTTCAATATACAAATTGATAACTATTGAACTATTTTAATATACAGTAGGTTACACTGGCTATTTGAAAATAGACAATCTACAAGCTCACAACATATCACTAAAGAGAGTATGTGTGTGTGTGTATCGGCTATTAAGGGTCCTTGAGTGAATTGAGAAATGCAAAACAGACTTTTGACTGCCTTTCATTAGTTTCAAGCAAAAAAAAACTTTGTCAATAACTGCCATTTGAACTAGAAAATATTGTTCCTTCGAAACAATTGTGGGCTCGCTTCAAGCCAGAAAACAATGGCTATAAAAGTACAAAATGTCAAGATCGCAGGCAGTGCTCTCTTTGACGTTACTGACGCAATCGGACACTGCATGCATGATTTGAGGCATTTTGTTCCAAAAATGTGTTATGCAAAAGTTGACCCGCTGGTGGCACTATAACAAATCAAATCAAATCAAACTTTATTTATAAAGCACATTTAAAACAGCCGAAATTGACCAAAGTGCTGTACAGTCAGCGCAGTGAGAGCAGGAGCAAACAATAAAAGCAAGCATATATACATTATAACAAAGGCAACAAGAGCACAACACATGTGCAGTACAAGCAGACATTAAAAGGATCTTAGGTGACATTAAAAGCTAAAGAAAATAGGTGAGTTTTAACCTGAGATTTAAAAACACTTATGGATGGAGCAGTCCTAATTGAAAAAGGCAGGCTGTTCCATAGCCTAGGGCTGCAGCCGCGGGCCCCTCTAGTAGTTTTTTTAGGAATCAGCTCGACCAGCAGCTGTTTGTCGGCAGATCTGAGGACTCTGGCGGGGACATAGGGTTCCAGGAGATCTTAGAGGTATTGAGGGGCCAGACCATTTATGGATTTGAATGTGAAAAGGAGGATTTTGAAATCAATACAGAATTTTAAGGGAAGCCAATGGAGTGAAGCTAAGACCGGGGTTATATGTTCCCGTTTTTTTAGTGCCAGTCAACAGGCAAGCCGCAGCGTTTTGGACCAGTTGTAGTCGTCTAAGGGAGGACTGGTCTATGCCACTATATAAGGAGTTACAATAGTCAAGCCTTTGGGTGATGAAGGCATGTATTCCCACTTCTAGTTGTTTCTTGGGTAGAAATGGCTTGGCCTTGGCGAGGAGGCGGAGTTGGAAGAAGCTGGTTTTGACAACTGAATTAATTTGTTTGTGAAATTTGAATGTGCTATCTAAAGTGACACCGAGGTTTTTGGCGGATGTGCGGATGTTTGAGAGAAGGGGGTCTGGGATGATGAGTGGTGGGGCCATATGTTGATCAAATATAATTATTTCAGTTTTGCTTTGGTTGAGGTTTAAAAAGTTAGCATCCATCCAGATTTTGATGTCTTGTAGACAGTTGAGTAATGGCTGAAATGAGTTGTTGGAATTGTTAGAATTTGGTTTAAGGGGCAGGTATAGTTGGATGTCGTCGGCATAGCAGTGGAAGGAAATGTTGTGTTTGGACAGGATGGGACCGAGGGGGAGCATGTAGAGCAGGAAGAGGATAGGGCCTAGTATGGAGCCCTGTGGCACCCCACATGTGAGGGGGGCCAGAGGTGAGGAGAATGGGCCTACTTGTACTGAAAAACTCCTGTCAGACAGATAGGAAAGGAACCATGTTAGGGCCGTACCGGTGATGCCGACCTGATGCTCCAGGCGCTGTAAAAGGATTCTGTGATCCACGGTATCAAATGCTGCTGATAAGTCCAAGAGCACCAGGGCGGCGGGGTCTGCTGTTAAAATCAGATCATTAAAAACCTTTAAAAGAGCTGTTTCTGTGCTGTGGCCAGGTTTGAAGCCAGATTGAAATGTTTCATGGATGCCTTGTGAAATTAAAAAAACTCTGTAGTTGGTTGTAAACTATTTTTTCCAAAACTTGGGCCTAAAATGTGATAAAACTGTGGGGTCAAGGTTTTTCTTTTTTATTAGCGGTTGTACGACGGCGTGCTTAAAAGAAGTAGGGACACAGCCTGAGGTAAGACACACATTTAGCAGCATTAAAACAATTGGGCCAACCGCACCAAAAACCTTGATAAGGAGAGGGGAGGGGATGCAGTCTGAAGGACAGTTTGTGGGTCTTAGGCGAGAGATTAATTCGGAGAGTGAAGGGAGAGTGATGGGTTTGAATTGGGAGAAATTGACGGTACGGGTGGGTGTGACTGGATCTGGAGCAGTATAATTATGTAGTAACCTAAGATTATGGATTTTATCAATGAAAAATGTTTGAAAATCTAGACAGAGGCTTAAGGAGGGAAGGATAGCAGGTGCATCACGTGGATTTGTGATGGAGTTGAGAATATTGAAAAGCACCTGTGGTTTATTACTGTTATCTATCTATAAATGCGAGAAGTCTCTGCGTGTGTGTTTGTAATCCGCGTATCTCGAGAACCGTTCGTCCCACCGGCTTCAGATTCGGCACACACGTTCCCCGCCGCAGCACGGAGTGCAGTGCCGGGCCTCGACCCGACCCGACGCGCGGTTTTCCCTAACCGGCGTGAAACGTTCGGAATCTCCTTATGCGGAAATCGGCGCAAAATCGGCGCAAGCGCTGACTCATTGTGACATCACTGCAGTGCCGGGTGCAAGCGCTGAGTCATTGTGACATCACTGCAGGCAGATACAGGGTCCTAGCCTCGACCCAACAGACTGAGATCTCCATATATGGGCATATGGGCAGATACAGAGATCTCCATATATGGGCAATACAGGGGCCTTGCCTCGACCCGACAGATACCCGACCCGACGCGCGGTTTTCCCTAACCGGCGTGAAACGTTCGGAATCTCCTTATGCGGAAATCGGCGCAAAATCGGCGCAAGCGCTGACTCATTGTGACATCACTGCAGTGCCGGGTGCAAGCGCTGAGTCATTGTGACATCACTGCAGGCAGATACAGGGTCCTAGCCTCGACCCAACAGACTGAGATCTCCATATATGGGCATATGGGCAGATACAGAGATCTCCATATATGGGCAATACAGGGGCCTTGCCTCGACCCGACAGATATCTCCGTATATGGGCATAAAAGGGACACAGACAGATATATGGGCATAAAAGGGACACAGACTGAGATCTCCATGACAGATATCTCCGTATATGGGCATAAAAGGGACACAGACTGAAACAGAGAATGGGCATATGGGCAGATACAGAGATCTCCATATATGGGCATATGGGCATAAAATGGACGCAGATATATGGGCATAAAAGGGACACAGACTGAGATCTCCATATATGGGCATATGGGCAGATACAGAGATCTCCATATATGGGCATATGGGCATAAAAGAAGTAGATACAGGGTCCTAGCCTCGACCCAACAGACTGAGATCTCCATATATGGGCATATGGGCAGATACAGAGATCTCCATATATGGGCAATACAGGGGCCTTGCCTCGACCCGACAGATATCTCCGTATATGGGCATAAAAGGGACACAGACAGATATATGGGCATAAAAGGGACACAGACTGAGATCTCCATGACAGATATCTCCGTATATGGGCATAAAAGGGACACAGACTGATACAGAGAATGGGCATATGGGCAGATACAGAGATCTCCATATATGGGCATATGGGCATAAAATGGACGCAGATATATGGGCATAAAAGGGACACAGACTGAGATCTCCATATATGGGCATATGGGCAGATACAGAGATCTCCATATATGGGCATATGGGCATAAAAGATGGACACAGATAGAGTATATGGGCATAAAAGGGACACAGACAGATACAGAGATCTCCATATAATGGGGTTTGCATTAAAGGGTGGGGCATTCATTCCCTATTTACATCGTTCCCGAGTTGGCCAGGTCGCAAACTCCATATATGGGCATAAATGGGCACAGGCAAACAGATGGTCAAACCAGGTCCTACAGAGATCTCCATATATGGGCAGAAAATGGACGTAGACAGACATATCTCTCCATATATGGGCATAAATGGACACACGCAAACAGATGGTCAAAACGGATCCTATGACAACAGGTATAATGGGGTTTGCATTAAAGGGCGGGGCATTCATTCCCTATTTACATTGTTCCCGAGTTGGCCAGGCCGCCGACTAGGCGCTCGGCCGCCCTTAGTTGACTAAATTGGAGATGCATTGTACTTTAGCCATTTTTATTGCTTTCTGATAGTCAGAGAGACTATTGCGTAATATATCCAGTGAGACATGAAAGTCGGTCCTTGCGCCATTTCCTCTCTGCGCACCTACACGTATTATTATTACCCATTATTATTATTATTATTATTATTACCCTTATTGTTACTATCCGTATTAACAATATATTATTATTGATCTTATTACTGTTATTATTTTTGCCAGTGTTATTATTTCTCTAGTTTTGTTATGACTCTGTTATTACTTCAGTAATTATTATATAACAGTTTTGTTATTAATCCAGTTATTATTGTTATTATTTCTCTTATGTGATACTATTTTTTGTTTTTAAAAATACTTGTTCTTACTTTTTTCAATAAGGGTAGGCATAATAAGTCCAGGCTTCAGCCTATTACCTTTCGGTGCCACTGTTGTCAGTGGACACACTTTCATATTTGAAGCATGCCTGATCCGATGGAATGGGTTTTGTGTCTCGCCGACACTTTTAACCCTTTACGGTTGCGAAAAAGACACGTAATGTGCACGCCGCCAACACGATTACACATTCTTTCGGATAAAAGATACTTATTCTGACTTACTTTTTGACGCTGAGTCCGATGGTGCTGGTCCCGTCGCGTGAAAATCTTTCGGTGCATTTCTAACAATTCTAGAAGGGCTAGCTCGGGTTCTAGAGGGTGTAGAGACAAATGGCAAGATGATCCTTGCTCTGCTCGCCGAGGCAAACGCCTGGATATGTGTTTCGCTTCTGAGACCTAGGGGCCTAACCCTGATTACAGAGCAGAGCTGAACGCGCCCATATAAGGTTCGTCCCACACAGACACTCCGGATGGCTATCTTTGGCCTGCCAGGCAAAGTCCTCTTAGGGCTATAGACTCTATGAGCCTTGAGAAATAGGAGATCCCGGGGGGGGGGGGACAAACGAGATGCCCACGCGTTCCTCTTGGAGCGCTCTACGATATGTCTCAAAACCGAGGTCTCGCGTCTTATCCCCTTTGCGTTATGAAGGCTAAAAGGCTAACCCTGACCTACCGGTAGCTGGGGTTAGCATTGGTTAACGAACCCATGCTTCTCATGGGCCCATCTTTTACTATGTTGTTAAGTGCACCGAGACCAGATTTGGGGGGGGTAGGCAGAATCCTTTTGAGAAATCAGGAAAAAAAATTAGATCGGCTAGGGTCGGGCCTGCCCACGCTGGTGAATGCTAACGTGGTGGGGGGCGGAACCGGGTCAGCCTGCAAGGCAGGGCTGTGGTGCAGTTAGTTGGCTCCAATAGGCCAGACCAGGGTTCACAGGACTGCACCAGACTCCAACAGTCTCCACCAGCCCTGTAGCACATGCAATTAACCACTGTGTACACAGGCAATAGTTTTACATGAGTTTGTGCACACGGCCAATAGTTTTACATGAACATGTCAAGGATTTAATACAGTACTGCCTCGTATAGCCCAACAGAGCCCAGCACAGCACTGCCCACCAGAGCCCAATACAGCCCAACAGTGCCTAATAGAGTCCAGTACACCTAAGTCCATCCCAGTCCTGCCCAGTGGGAGTATAGACCAGGGAAGGGGGTAGTTAGATGGCTGCACCAGGCCATTACAGGCCGGATCCGGCTCGAATAGGCCAGACCAGGGTGGACAGGCCAGCCCTGTAGCTCGTTGCACATGCGATTAACCACTGTGTACAGGCAATAGTTTTACATGAGTTTGTGTACACGGCCAATAGTTTTACATGGATATTTCTAGTCCATCGCACAGGGCTGCCTTGTGCACCCTAATAGAAACTTGTAGAGCCTAGCACAGCCTACTAGAGCTGGACAAGCCTATTAGAGCCCACCAGTTTCTACCCAGTAAGCCTAGTATACCAAAGTATAGCCTAGTCCACTCTGGTGGGAGCACAAAGTTGGTGAGGGGGATACTAGCTATAGTAGGATGATCAGGCTTGTCGAGGCCAAAGAAGGGTGTACTAGAGTCTTCATAGGCACCATTAGGCTGTTCTAGGCCGTTGTCTGCCCTTTAGCTGCTCACACAATTGAGACCAAACACTGTGTACAGGAGCCTTAGTTTGTGTGTACACGACCAATAGTTTCGTGTACACACCGCTGCCTTGTGCACCCTAATTGAAACTTGTAGAGCCTAGCACAGCCTACTAGAGCTGGACAAGCCTATAGACAAATTCATTGTATACAAACAATGTGGCTGCACGCGCAGACTCGCTGCAAGAAGGCATACGAAGTGGTTCACTAACAACAGAGAAGCGTTTGTTTTTTTGGGGAAGGAGGGACTTTGAGGATGTACCTCACTTTGAGAACCGACCATGGACCCCTTGATAAGCCCACATTGTCCCTCTGAGGGTCCCCCGACCTCACTTTGAGAACCAACCATGGACCCCTTGATAAGCCCACATTGTCCCTCTGAGGGTCCCCCGACCTCACTTTGAGAACCGACCATGGACCCCTTGATAAGCCCACAGTGTCCCTCTGAGGGTCCCCCGACCTCACTTTGAGAACCGACCATGGACCCTTTGATAAGCCCACAGTGTCCCTCTGAGGGTCCCCCGACCTCACTTTGAGAACCGACCATGGACCCCTTGATAAGCCCACAGTGTCCCTCTGAGGGTCCCCCGACCTCACTTTGAGAACCGACCATGGACCCCTTGATAAGCCCACAGTGTCCCTCTGAGGGTCCCCCGACCTCACTTTGAGAACCGACCATGGACCCCTTGATAATCTCACTGTCCCTCTGAGGGTCCCCCGACCTCACTTTGAGAACCGACCATGGACCCCTTGATAAGCCCACATTGTCCCTCTGAGGGTCCCCCGACCTCACTTTGAGAACCGACCATGGACCACTTGATTAGCCCACGGTGTCCCTCAGAGGGTTCATGTAAAACTATTGGTCGTGGACATCAACTAGGGCCTGTGTACATATGGCTCTCTGCTGCCCCCCATTGAGAAAATATAGACGGCACCGAAGGGCAGTAGCAAGTTTTCAAGTCCCATAGAATCTATGGGAAATGTACAAAGTCGTGTACAAAGGCTCGACTTGGTACACAAGCCATAGTTTTTTCTATTGTAACTCCGTACCGTGTACACCATTTTAATTATTATTATTATTATTACCCTCATTCAAATGACCACCAGTGAGCCCTGGGACACTTCATTGAACAACATAACTGTATTGTATTAGATATTATTATAATATCTAATACATATTTAATACATCTAATATATGTCGACAATGCATCTCAGGCTTTTTTTTGGTGTAACGCAAAAGTAGTGTAACAAGTAGTGTAACTAGTTACTTTCTCCAGGAAGTAATAAAGTAGTGTAAGGCATTACTTTTTTCAAAAGTAATATGTAATATGTAGTGCATTACTTTTTTGAGTGACGGACCCCAACTCTGGTTATGCACACCTATATTCACTGCTACATGTGATTTTGTTTAAAGAAATAAATCTATTAAGCTTCCTTTTTTGTCTCTCCATAGCTGTTCTGAAGCACAGAAATGGATCCATCAACAACCCCACCACGGACATGGCGTAAAATCAGTAAACAGTGGAGACCACAGTTAGAGAAGCTTGTGCAGAATGTGCACGCTGAGAAAGTTGTCAAAGTTGGAAGTTTTGAGTTTGTGGATGATAAAGAATTCCGCATAGCAAAGGGAAGTAATGGAACTGATGTTTTCTTGGGGTTAAGAGATGATGGCACTGAAGTGGCGATCAAGAGAATGTTGAAATCCAGCTATGAAGAGCTGCGGAACGAGGAAAACCTTTTAAGTCTTCCAGAGCTTGAAGATCCTTCAATTGTACGATATCTGGGCTTTGTAGAGGATAAGACCTTTGGATACCTTGTTCTTCAGTTATGTGAATATTCGCTGCAAGAATACATCAAGAATACAGACTCTGAACAGAAGATGAAGCTTGCAAAGCAGGTTCTAAATAGTTTAAAGATACTTCATTCTCAGGATCCTCCAATTCTCCACCGGGACATCAAGCCCCAGAATGTCTTAATTGGTAAGCTACAGAAGCCAAATTAAACAGATAATGTCAGAGATTTAAGCATCCACCATTTAATATAGTTTGAATTTAAAACGTGTTGATTTTAAAAATATTATCTAACCCATTTGCTCTGTAGATATTAGAGGGAAGGCAAGACTGGCCGATTTTGGAATTAGCAGACGGTTGCTCAGAGCAGAAACAACTTACGTCACAGGCTTTGCAGGAACAAGATGCTGGATGGCAAAAGAGACCTTGGATGAAGACAGCGATGAAGACAGTGATGACAAACGTGTACCATATAAACGGAGCACTGACATCCAGGTTTGTAATATATTTGGTTTAGGTTTTAGGTTTATTTATTAGCAAAATATACAGTAAATAAAAATACATAATATATCAAATGAATGGCCCCACACAATGTATCCACATGCGGTGTGCTTCTCTTCCAACTTGTTATCTAAATAACAAGTGTGTCTAGCTGAACCACAGTTTCTGTTAAAGGGAATAAGAATAGACACTATGATTGGTTTAATTAATGTAACGCCCTAAACACTCCCAAGACGCACCTAATTCAGAGCCTTAACAACACCCAGTAGGGATGGAGCCCGAAAAACGGGTCCATTACAAACCCAGTTCTCTTTTTTTTTTGCATATCTGCGACGAGTTGTAACAACGCCAGTGTCGGCTGTTGCAGCAGTGGGACTAGAGTTGTCAAATTCTGCCCGAACCCGACCATACCCGAACCCGACCAACATTTAGGGTATGGTAGGGCCTAAAATGCAAAATAGAAAAGATTTTTTTATGACTAATTCTTTCCAAACCCGACCATACCCAACCCGATGTTTTCAGGGTGGGTAGGGCCTAAAATGTATGCTTACTAGCAGTAGTGCTTTCGAGGCCGGACGTGACCGGACACCGTCATGGCAATATGTTTCCCACATGCACGCACAGGAACGGCACGGAACAGTGCATGCTATAGAACCATTGATAATAATCTGTTTGGGATACTCAAATCCCTGCCATAGAGTTATGATATATGCTCCATGCGAATGAATCTGTAGCATCGCCAGTGTGACTTCTTCTCAGTCTACTGAAAAGAGCAGATCTACAAGCTCACAACGCAGTGTGAGCAGACGCGGTGTGATCTTGTAGATTGGGTAATTATTGGTGCATGACACCGTCGTACTATGACATGTAAATTACACTTTTAAAGAGACAGTATTTATTTGGTTAAAAAAAGGTTACTAGTAAGTACTGTATTTGCAGGCCCTAGTCAAATGTAGTGCAATTGATTTTTTTTGTTGTAGTACTTGAGTCATTGACTCGTCTCGAGTCAGGACTCGAGTCCAAATTTTCATTGACTCGGTCTCGTCTCGGTCTCGCCCTTAATTTGACTTGGACTCGCCTCGGTCTCGGACCAATTGACACCGAGTCCACTCGAGTCGAATCACTACAATACAAAGGAATAAATGTATTATATCCATATGAGAGCTGTAAATAACGGAGCGTATCTGACACGCATCTGATACGCACACGCATGCACGCAGGCACACACACACACACACACACACACACACACACACACACACACACACACACACACACACACACACACACACACACACACACACACCTACACACACACACACACACACACAGCCGAGAGCCCTGCTGCAGCAGCAGAAGCCAACAAGCCCAACAACGGAGACAACACACTGAACTCAGTCCACTCCTTCCCTCCTACCTGTAGGATATCCTTGTGTTCCAAATAAATAAGTCCTTAAACAGCTTCCAATCCAAACACAAGACATTGTGATCATGTTTAAATCATCCACCCGCACCGCTGGATTAAGAATTGCCGTCTTGTTGTCTTCCCAGCTGTAGCCGGGAAGATAATAACTGCTTATAACTCGTTAAGCAAGCCTCGTCCGAAAGTTTAACAAATGCACTGATCAACAGCTAGAGAGAAGGTGACAGTTTAAGTCCCCATAGAGAGGTTAAAAGAACCAAAACAACTGAAGCCTGAAGCAGTGTATTTTTTTTTTTAATTTTGTTTGCATTTTGTATATAATTGAAAGGCATGAGACTATAATGACATAAGGTACATTTCTCACCTTGAACATTCAAATGCAGACAGGCATGTACTGCTATGTGTTTGAATGGGGAAACCTTATTTAAAGGTTTATTTTAGCTTTTAGTCAAAATAAAATGTTTCTTCTTTAAGATAAGATTGTGTTTGATAAGATACGTTTTGCCATAATCATGCAGCTCTATTACAATGACACAGCTATAACAGCAATGTTTAAAAATGTTATAGACTGTAACAGTAGGCCTAGTATAATTCTTTTTTAATTAATATTCTTTTTGTAATCACTTGGCCTTTCGTGCATGGGCATCAATATTATATCCATATCATGATATTAGACTGGATAATTATCGTCTGTGATATGGGATATACAGTATGGCATAAGTCTTGTTTGTACTTATTTGTCTTACTTGTATGTTGGTTCTTATAGAAAATCAGTATGGGGAAAAAACAGTACCGGGAGACTTATTTAAAAAAGAAAATAATAATAATAATAATAATTTTGCTTAAAAATAATCCAAATTAACTGAAAGTAACTAGTAGTTAATACTTTTAAGTAAGGAATACTTTTTAAAAGTAACCTTCCCAACCCTGGTGCTAATTTAAAGAGAGACTGAACGAAAAAGAATCCATTGTTCAGCTTATGTGAATGATTGATGTCATATGTAAAAACGAGCAGACATTTACAATTGCATTTTGGTTCACAACATCACATTCAGCAATGGAGTAGTCTACTACTACTAATTTATTTAGTGTAATACCCCCTCAAACCTAAACCACAGCAACCAAAGGTAATTTGGGGAGACCTAATTTGAAGACGAGACATTCATTTGGCCTACCTACAAAAAAAAGAAAGAAAAAAAGACTCGGCTCGATCTCGACCCCCGTTGGTCTCGGACTCGACTCTGTCTCGATCCCAGTTGGTCTCGGACTCGACTCGGACTCGACACCCATATGACTTGGACTTGACTTGACTTAGGTGGACTCGACTACAACCCCATTGATTTTGTTAGTTGATTAAAACAAAGAAAAAAGGATGAAAAAGATGAATATGCGTTTTCTGTTTATAAAAAAGAGACATGGAAATGTTAGCATATAGTTTATACTATAAATATACTATTTATAGTATAGTTTTACAGTAGGCTATTATTCATAATTTATGAATAGTACTGTAAAACTGTATATTACATATCATTTAATATAGGCCTAAATAAAAAAGAAAATCTGATTTTATTGTTGTCTCACGTTTTTCCACAAAATAATAGAAAATGCTCAATGGGCTCAATAAAAGCCTGTCTCGATAAGCATGATCGATAAGGTGTTCATTATCAATAAAAAATAACAAGCTCCATCCCTACCAAGTAGTGCAACTCATGTTTGCGTTCAAATAAAGACTAGATAATAATAATATTCAGCAGAGTGAGAACAATGTAATCATTGAGTACAACACATACATTACTGTCACTAAATGTTCACATTAATTGTAAAGGTGCTTGGGATGCTGTTATACTTCATTCTGTCTGGAGGACACCATCCATTTGGCAAAGGTAAGAGATGCGAAGGCAACATTTTGGATGGAAACTACAACCTGGACCGTGTTCAGGATGAGCTTGCAAAGAATCTCATCGAGTGGATGATCAACCATGACCCAGCAAAAAGACCTACAGTGGAGGAATGTTTGGATCATGACTTCTTCTTGTCAGACCAAAGGTACATGAAATAGGCAAACTTTCTTTTTACTCTCACTGACTCAATTGTACTTAACGGCTTCACAGCTCCATCTAATGATGAAACTGATATAATTTCCAATATTATGTCTGTATGAAAACAGCCTATGTTTGTCAATTCAAGTAATGGAACCCCCCCCCCCCCCCCCCCCCCTCACAGAAGAACAATATCATTCAGAATAGGACGGGTGTTTTAAATGAATCATGTCATGGTAAAAATGGAGTTTGAAGTTGAACTTGAAAGTGAAATATCCCCTTTAAGATGAGTATTTGAGGAGCACCCTCCTCAAATGCAGGATGACTTGCTTTATTGATGCAGTAATATGCATCACATACATGTATTACTTGTACTTTGGAAGAACTAGCACACCATGGCACACATTTTTCAACGTGGTGCAGATCAAATTTTTGGCATATGCAGAGATTTACGCATTGTGACTTTGATGTTAGCGTACAGTACACTCAGAGTGTAGGATTTGTCTACACCGCTTTGTTCCATTGTAGACATGCAGAGCAGCATTGTCTGACCAACTGACAGGCATATGGACAAATGTATATCTAAAACACTAATAAATAATATAACATTTTATAAAGGCATACATCATAGATCTGGTCCTTAGCGTTAGAAGGAGTTCTTAACGCTATGGTACCGATGATCCCTTTTGCACGTATTCCAGTTGTTCAAGTTGTAAATTCGGGCCATTTCGAGAATATTTAAGGGTGTGTTATTTAAATGACACTAGGTTTCAGTGTATCAAACATCTCTCTAATATAAAATGATATTTGAGAATGAATTACACTAAGCTGAAACTGGTACAAAGCACTACAATACAATCTAAGCACAGCCTCAGAATGGATGCCTGCAGAGCCAAAGTCTATGTAGAATTGCTGCTCAAATTTCATCACAACACACTGGCTGCGTCCCGCCATCAGACAACCAACTGCAACAGTTGTCCTATCCTTGATAAAACTAACAACGTTAAATTCACAGCAAGATTATTTTTAAAAGACCCTTCACCCTGCCTTCACCCTGCCTCTTCCCAGTGTTAAGGTCACACCAGTCACATATCATAAAAAAGATCATACTTAACTAATTTTACTAACTATTTTAACTAATCTTCATCCTCACCCTTGTTTTCGTCTGCACTGACCAGAGAGGACAGGAAGCCAGAGGTGAAGAAACTTGCCAAAGAAGAAGAAACAACCCAGACGGTTCACAGCGAGAGTGGACAGCAGGCGCTCATCCAGCAGGAGAAAGTCCAGAGGGTTAGGGTTAGGGTTAAGGTTAGTTTTAGTTTTAGGTTTAGGATTAGGGTTAGGCATAGTTTTACTGAGGTTAGGGTTAAGGTTAGGTTTAGGTGGTCGGACCAAAGGTAGTTTGACCTAATGACATGTTACCGTAAATATTCAAACTGCATTCAATAAATGAATCATCATAGTAAACAACAAATTGCTAGGGTTGTCTGGGAAAGACTTAAAATAATGAATGAGTTAATGAGCCAAGTGTCAAACAAGACAGAAGCAGGGTTTGAGCCCTGCTGAGATGCTTCTGAGTGGGCATGTTCTGACATGATCACATTGTTGACTATATATGGGCATAAAATATATGGGCATAGAAGGGACATCAAGCCAGAGCGTGAGGTCAGAGTGATGTCACAGTGACAAGGGAACCAGACTGTAAAAAATCGCACCAGTGCGAAGTGAGCGGTGCAAACTAATTCCTGCCCGAATCAGTGTTGATAGGCATGCATGGCAATATTCTTTTTGTTGTGTATGAAGTCAGTCTAGAGGTCTGCTCAGACTATATAAGTCTTTATCGTCATTTCTCATCAGTTAGTTGACCAAGCTACGGATTGTAACTTGTAAGAGTGTCGTAGACTCGTAGTGTAATGATAAGTGACCTTATTTACCTCCAGAGAGGCCTCCAGAGAGGCGAGAAGAGGCCAGATGATGAATATTTTAGTTTTTCAAAGTCTGTTCATTTGTATTTTAAACTTGTATTAGCTGCCTATCATTTATAACCTGTAAGATTTTCCACAGTCTGTCTAAAAGTGTGGTTGTTTTATCGCTTATAAGTGATTTTCATCTAATACAATTTTGAAATTCAAGGTTAGCACCGCTCAATAATTTTTTATGACGTATTTTACGCGGCCTAAACGCGTTATGACGTATTTCACGTGGCCTAAACGCGTTATGACGTATTTTACGTGGCCTAAACGCATTCTAAATCAGGGTTAACCAATCGGGTGCCTCTGTGACTATGACATCATGGACAGATCAACAGAATCGAAGTGTTTCATTGGTCTAGCGAACTCATGTCATCATCATTTGTGACATCATAGTTTTGGTAAAAAAACGGTCTATAGGAGCGGTTAGCACCGCTCAAAAATGTGTACGGACTGACTGACTGACTGAGCAGACAATCAATCAATCAATCAATCAATCAATCAATCAATCAATCAATCAATCAATCAATCTTTATTAGCGGACTCAGGTCCATAAAACAGGGTACAATACATAAAACAGTGTACAAGACATAAAAGAAACACGGCAGGCAATAAAAATCAATAAGAAAATGTAGAATAAATAGTACATAACTTAGCCCAGATTCAGATTCAGATTCAGATTCAGATTCCTTTATTTACCATTGTGTAACACACATAGGAATTTGCTTTGGTAACATACCAGTGTGCATTCAATATTTTTTTTCACAGATAACATGAAAAACAACAAACACAAAACAACACCGTGCAGAAATAAATAATAAATAATATAAATAAAGTGCAGTAGTGTTCAATAGTGCAACATATTGCTGATGTCCCTAAGGGGCAAGGGAAAAAGGGAAACCAGCGTCATCCAGCAGCCTGGCAGCTGAGGGGAAAAAACTGTTTTTGTGGCGCTCTGTCTTGGCCCCTAGGTGCCGCATCCTTCTCCCAGAGGGGAGCAGGGTGAGGAGGCCGTGACCAGGGTGGGAGGGGTCGGCCATGATCTTTCTTGCCCTCCTCAGCGCCCTGGAGTCGTGCAGGGACTTGAGGGAGGGCAGGGGACGGCCAATCACCCTCTCTGCAGAGCGTATCACCCGCTGCAGCTTGACCAGGTCTTTTGCGCATGCAGCGGGGAACCAAGTGATGATAGAGTGAGTGAGGATGGACTCTATGATGGCCGTGTAGAACTGCGTCATCATGGCCCTCGACAGTCTGTATTTACGCAGCTGCCGAAGAAAGTACATCCTTTGCTGGGCCTTTCTCAGGAGGGCAGTGATATTGAGTTCCCACTTCAGGTCCCTGGAGATGATCATCCCCAGGAACTTGCAGGACTCAACATAGTCCACCTGAGTGCCACCCAGCATGATGGGAAGGGGCGGGGCTGGGTCCTTCCGGAAGTCCACCACCATCTCCACTGTCTTAAGGGCATTTAGCTCCAGGTTGTTAATTTCACACCAGCTTCGCAGCCGCTCGATCTCCCCCCTGTAGGCCGACTCGTCCCCCTTGGAGATGAGGCCCACCAAGGTGGTGTCGTCAGCAAACTTGAGGAGCTTGACCGACGGGTGGAGGGAAACACAGCTGTTGGTGTACAGGGAAAACAGTAGTGGGGACAGGACACAGCCCTGCGGGGAACCGGTGCTGGTGGACCTGGAGCTGGAAATGTTCTTCCCCAGCTTCACCCGCTGCGACCTGTTGGTTAAAAAGTCCGTAATCCACTTGCGAGTGGAGGCAGGCACTTGCAGCAGGGACAGCTGGTGCTCCAGGATGGATGGTAGGATGGTGTTGAAGGCCGAACTGAAGTCGACGAACAGGATCCTGGCATAGCTGCCGGTAGTGTCCAGATGTTTTAGAGTGTGGTACAGAGCCATGTTCACGGCGTCCTCCGTGGATCTATTCGCTCTGTACGCGAACTGCAGCGGGTCCAGCACAGGATCAGTAATGCCCTTCAGATGGGCCAGGACAAGGCGCTCCAGGACCTTCATGACCACAGAGGTCAGGGCGACGGGTCTATAGTCATTTAGGCCTGTGACCTTGGCCTTCTTGGGGACGGGAATGATGGTCGAGGCCTTGAAGCATGCTGGTACCTGACCGAGCTCCAGCGAGGTGTTAAAGATGTTGGTGAACACCGGGGCGAGCTGGTCAGCACAGTGCTTCAGGACGGAGGGGGAGACAGAATCCGGGCCGGACGCCTTCCGGGGGTTCTGGCTCCTGAACAGCAGCTTAACCTCTCTCTCTGTGACAGTGAGAGGTGGTGGGGTTGGGGGGGAGAAGAGTGGTTGTGTCCGGGGGGGGTGGAGGGGGAGGGCAGGGGGGAAACTCTCCCTCTCAAAGCGGCAGTAAAACACAGGATAAACACGCAGGCATTTTAGCCAGTGTACCCATTCTGGATGTATAGCGTGAACTGCTCATAAGGGGGATTGAAAGCGTCACAATGATGCCGTTAGTAGATACATCCAACCGTTTCATGAATTTGAACATTAAGTTTCTTAAAAGTGCTTTAAAAGTCCTCACTCCAGCAGAAAACTCACTAGCACTGCCCCCTCTGGGTTTTTTAAGGAGTATTCTCATTGCATCATTATGCAACTTGCAGCCTCTGCATACTAGATTTCTTATAAGATGACCATAGGTGAGCAGTATAGAGCGGTGTGCAATATGTCTTAAACAATGACATTTTCATTTTAGTAGAACATTGAATGAACTTACGAGCAATAGTGTTTGCTTGAGCATACACATTTCTACACTGTTTGAAGATATCATCTTCATCAGTCATTTGATAAGTAATAATAGACAGACAGACAGATGTAGACAAGCTGCGACATTTCTCATTGTATACTGAGACCTGATTAATTCTTCTTTGCTAATCAAATGTGTCCCATCTAATCTATGCAGGATGTAACTACATCCAGGAACTTAATAGCGTACAGTATATGGCTTTGCTTTCACTGACCTAGTTTGTGTATACCAGGAATCAACCTTGACGACACTTAATGAACGCATCCTGGGCGTTCTGTTCGAGCTTGGAGAAGAAGACTTCAAACTTTTCCAGTGGCATCTGCAACAACCTTCTAACCTCGAAGGTCTCCAGAAGATCACACAGAGTCGCCTGCAGAACGCTAGCAGGGCCGACACCATAGACCTGATGATGCAGAGTTATCCTGACGATGCCATGGTTATTACGCAGAACATCTTGCATAAAATAAAAAGATATGATCTACTGAAGGGTAGGTGAAGAAATCAATCAATCCATCAAGCAAGCAAACACGCCATCCATCCATCCATCCATCCATCCATCCATACATACATCCATCCATACATACAGTATATAGGTGTTTAGGTGTTTATATACCTGTAGGTGTAAGGATATTGTCAGATTATTTGGATGG
Organism: Nannobrachium achirus; assembly: GCF_963921795.1. NCBI lineage: Eukaryota > Metazoa > Chordata > Actinopteri > Myctophiformes > Myctophidae > Nannobrachium > Nannobrachium achirus. The sequence goes on along the minus strand of NC_137823.1, from coordinate 10,010,142 downwards.
ATAACAGAAATGTCTGGATATCATCATGGTCCTGTAATGTCATCAGTGATGTACAATACATATGAGTGCTGCCCACAGAGGAGACATTCTCTCTCTTTTTAACTTTGCTTTTCTCTACAGACGTCAGTGATGTTCCAGAGACTTCCAGTCTAATGGATGGTAATCATCATTTATTTATTTATAACTCAACTTGCAAAATACATATTATTGGCACCCACCGTCTTAACTGAAGTGTCTAAATGACATAGTTAGGCTAGGGCTCCACCAGGAGCGTTGCGTTGTGCAGGTGTCAAAAAATAAACCAGGGTGAATTTGGTGACGATGCCTGGACATGCTTAGATGCAAAAGAGACGCACTACAAACTAGAAGCAGTGCTCTTCCGAGTCAGGTTTATTGTGGCCTCCTGTTGGCGCTATAACAGGCCAATGTGAAAAAGGGGAGGCTCTCTCCATTCCGACATGTCGCCACTCCGAAATGGACTTCTTATTGTCGGAGTGGCGACACTCCCATGGGCCTAAGGTTTAGGGTTAGGGGTAGAGATAGGGTTAGTGTCGGAATGGAGACATGTCGGAAAGGAGACATGTCGGAGTGGAGAGATGCACCCGTGAAAAAGGTGGCATTTGTTCCTTGACCTAGTGACAATGTGCATGCAGAATTTATCTGAAATCACAAGCTGCATTCATGATTTGAGGCATTTTGTTCAAAATGGACCAATCCTGCCAACTTTGGAAGCCAATGTTAGCCATTTAGGATGTAATATGAAATATCGGACCATCTTGATCACATGACTATACTACACCGATTAAGTGTTCTGATTTGGGTGATTTAAAAAAAATATATAGTATTATAAAAAAAATATGTTTTACATAAGTCGGCCTCCTGGTGGTGCTATAAAAGGATTTTTTTTTGTATTTTTTTTTTTTTTGTACATACAAAGTTTTACTCTGTTCAACGAAGCCAAGGCCAGTCCCCCTTTTGACGAGCTGGACGCCACATGTCAAATATGAGGAAATGCTCACACGAAGAAAAAACAAAAATATAAATAAAAAACAGGTGGCTCCAGGTTTGTTGACATACTTTTCGCGTGACTCCTGTGTGTTTCCCAGACCGGCCCTTTTTCCTAACGTTTCCCTCACTTTCCTTAATTTCCTTCTCTCTTGTAGCCGGCCAGTCGCGAGCATCAGACAGACAGCCGGCTCCAGCCGACCTGCTCCGGACGCCACCGGAACTCATACCGGACACGCCCCCTCTGCACGAACGACCCATTTTAGATGAGCGGACCGAGGAGGACAAACTGCTCTCCCCAGGTATGTCAAACGACCACAATAGTCCGGCTGCCAGCTTAGCATTTATGCTAAGTTGGTATCATAGGTATGATATTTGGTATATCGTTTTTTTTATTGGCCTAAAATGTTGTCTATATATATATACGTCATGAAACCACCTGCTGACGGCCTGTCAGCATTGAGCAATTTATTTTATAGGGGGTAAAAGTTTGGGCCCATCACTTACTATATACTATACTATAAAGGAAAAAAATACCCCCAAAAAATCTGCTTTAAGTAGCATGTGAGGGGTCAAACTAGGGGTTTATAATTATTCTGAATCCACTGCATGCATTGGTTTGGCATGAAAAACGTTCCTTGGCCTAAAAACAGCCACACAAAAATATGATTTCGTGATGAGTCATCACTTTTGACAGTTTTGTCGGGGCTGACGTGGGGTATGGAATGTGGTATATAGTTTTTTTTTGGGGGCCTAAAATATTGTCTATATACATACAGTCATGATTGAATCCACCTGCTGACCGCCTAACAGCATTGAGCAATTTATTTTATGGGGGTAAAAGTGTGTGGCCCATTCATTTACTATACACTATACTATAAAAGGAAAGAAATACCCCCAGAAATCTGCTTCAAGTAGCATGTGAGGGCCTGGGGGGTCAAACTAGGTCCATTGCAAGCATTGGTTTGGCATGAAAAACATTCCTTGGCCTAAAAGCAGACAAACTAAAATATGGTTTAGTGATGAGTCATCACTTTTCACAATTTCGTGGGGGGCTTTTAAAGCTCCAATGGATTCAGAATAATTATAAACCCCTAGTTTGACCCCTCACATGCTACTTAAAGCAGATTTTGTGGGGGTATTTTTTTTTCCTTTATAGTATAGTGTATAGTAAGTGATGGGCCCAGACTTTTACCCCCTATAAAATAAATTGCTCAATGCTGACAGGCCGTCAGCAGGTGGTTTCATGAACGTATATATATATATATATATATATATATATATATATATATATTTTTTTTTAATATATATATATATATATATATATATATATATATATATATACCATATATCGGCAGCCGGACTACAATGTCCTCCCATAGAAACAAACAAACAACTCCACTTTAGAAACAAGCCTAGCTCCTTTCAGAACCTCTCGCTCCGCTGCTATGCAACTCCGGGATGAGGTTCCTGCTCATAACATGCCCAAACAAGCTGTTTCCGGGGGTAGTTCTTCAGGATATGAACCGTTCTTACCGTCACTAAGCGTTGTATCCAAAAAGCAATGGTCCTATACCCGTCTCACACATGTTTACTTTTTTAGCTGCGGGGGTAATCCAAGCGATGTGTTGAAACAATACTTTAAACAGGCTTGTTTTGTCAGCAAGTGGCGAGTCACGTGGCTGCTTCCTTTAACATTTCACTGGGGAAAACACATAACTACCCCTGGAAAAAGCTCATTTGGGCATTTTATTAGCAGGAACCTGATCTCGGAGCTGCATGCAACAAAAATGAATTGATGTGAAGGGAAATGAAAATATTGTGTTGGTCCTCCCGGAATTAGCCTAAAATGGCTAAATAATTTAGCCAATTTGTAACTTACCCACTCTTTGTTGCCAAAATACGGAAATATCAGTGCTCCATTACTTAGCGACACAAGTGACATTATTATTCCGTTAATTTTAGTGCCACGTATGTTCCAAAACAAACAATTATTAACCACGTTATGTTGTTATAATGACTTAATGTAATACTAGGGCTGTGTCCGAAAATGCGGAACACGTTCCCTAGTCCCTAACCCTAAATGAGGGATCCAGATGTAGTGTACTACAGTAGTGAACAAATCAGCACATTTCGGACACTACTCCGCTGCCATCTGGTTGCGTCATCCTGTCGCACAGTTAAAGCGCTCAGAGCCCTGGCTTTTGGAGCAATAAATAATAGCCGATCTACAAGCTCTCAACAGGGGACGAAGCGACGCGCTGTAAGCTTGTACATCAACTCCCCAATGCGTGTGGATTGTAAATAACATACAGTAGATGATGGATGCAACATGTTGCGGTGTTATTATGAGATAGGCCTATATAATTATGTTTTTATTTATCACAATTCAATAAAATAATGTTATAAAAAAAATATATATATATTTTAAATTGTATTCATCCATGTGTTGTTTGTGCCACATTAATTTGTCTCACATGCCACATGCAGACATACACACGTTAGTGATAAAATAGATTATTCTTGCTAATTTAAATAACATATAATTTATCATGATTATTATTATCAGCTGTGGAAGGTTGGGAAGGAAAGAGAGAGATCGAAAAACAAAAGGCTCCAGCGTCTATTCTATTATATTCTCTTCATAAACAACTTTCGATCTTTTTTCATCATTTGTTCTCTGGTGACAAGAATGTGGACATTTGTACGAGTTGTTTTTTTTAGCCGGTGGTTCTGCTACGAGCGGCTCTGTTGCTTTTGCTCAGGAACAGGTGGCTACGGCTAGCTGCGTTCGTTGTCTCCTGCCCAGAGACGAGCCTGCAGTGTGCGTGTGCGCGTGCACACCGCATGTGCGTGCTCAAAGAGCGAGACAGCGGCTGCAGTGCAGTGCATTGTGGGCGGTAGGGCTTGAATAGTTACCATCGAATGCACACTAAAATCCAAATGCATTGTGGGATACTTCAGTACACTATATTAGGGTACAAAAATGCTCACTATACATTCGGACACTATAGTTCAAAATGGCGGAGCCCCCTTTTAGTACACTACATTAGAGAATAGGGTGGATTTTGGACGCAGCCTAGGATTTTTACGCTGTTTTCTTCGGTGGCTGTGGAAAAGCAGATCGTTTCCTGCATATTTCTTCTTCTGTGGTGTGAATTGTTGATTGAGATTGGCTAATGCCGTGTGACGCAGGCGTCTGTGATTGGCTTCGACTCATGTGACGTATGTGGTTTACTTCCGCAAACGGAACAATAGAACACAGAGCTAGAAAGTTAGAAGTTAGTTGAATCTGTTTTCTATTTCTCCAAGTTACATAAAGCACTGAGATTGGTAAAACATGCGTGCATGCAGTGAAGGCATAGCTTACAGTCAGTCATTCAATAGCAGCTATTGTCAGGTGTTAATGGTCGGCCGACTGTGCAGTTTCGAAGCAATTCACACAGTTATTGGGCTTATGACAGCAGAACAAAGGTTTACATTTGGGCCTTATGAGAAAGAGATAGAATAGTAGTTTAAGAGGAATACCGAGGACAGAACGCCTCGTTTATTGATAATACGTATAAAAAGTACTCAAGTAAAAGTATCAACACTGCAATATAGAAATACTCTGTTACAAGTGAAAGTCCGGAATTCAAAATGTAAAAGTATGAAAATGTTGGCATCAATATGTAGTTAAAAGTACCAAAAGTAAAAGTACAACATTTTTGAAAATAGCAGATCTAAAGTAGCAGATCTGAAGTGGATTATGTATATTTTATAATATTATAATTTGTATCCGCAAAGTAACTAGTAACTAAAGTTTTCGAATAAATGTAGTGGAGTAAATGTACAATATTTGGATCCGAGATGTAGTGTGGAGTAAAAGTAAAAGTATTGGAAATAGGAAACACTCAGGTAAAGTACATTAATGGCAATTTAAACGTTTGTTTTCTCATGCCAATAAAGCTTCTTTGAATTGAATTGTAACCAAAGATTGCTCACTACTCCCCATGTGGCGGAGTCAGGTTATTGCAAGTCATTATTGAACCAACAATTTCCACTCACTACTCCCCATGTGGTGGAGTCAGGTCATTGCAGGTTATAATCATATCTGTAAAGCTCATATGTGGTATTTCTGCATGGCATCACTCTATAACCCATGTTTTCAAAACTGTTTGGTCAATCTCCACAACCAATATATAATTTTGTAGCTATGATTCCCAGCTTTCAAATGAAAACATGAAAATGAAAAAAAGAGAAAACAATATATCGGACCAGTTACCCATATACCGTATAGAGACCCCTGGTACCCATAGATATTCACAGATATGGGCTTAATATTGATGACATCAGGGATCTCCACATATGGGCATAAAAGAGATTTGGTCCCCCTGGCATCACATGATGGCAGAGCGCTCAGGAAAGCCATCAACAGGCGGGAGCAGGAGCTTGGCTTCACAATTACACCAAGGAAGTCTAGTAGAAACCCTGCTGTAGCTCTGGCAGACCTAGACTACGCAGATGACATCTGCCTGGTGTCTTACCGTGTGGAGCAAGCGCAGGAACTCCTGAACAGAGTGGAGGTGGAATGTGCTAAGGTTGGCCTCAGACTGAATGCAAAGAAGACTGAGGTAATCACCTATAACATCCACACGGACCATCCGCCGATTACAACATCAGATGGCAACGCTCTGCGAGAGGTCAATGACTTCAAATACTTGGGTTCCTGGATGAACTCCACAGAACAGGACCTTAAGGTCAGGAAGGCACTAGCATGGAGGGCCCTGAACGGTATGTCAAGAGTGTGGTGCTCGAATCTCCCGTGACACATTAAGCTGAGCCTATTCCACGCCACTGTGGAGTCTGTCCTCCTGTATGGCTGCGAAAGCTGGACCCTGACACCCACCATGCAGAAGTCCCTGGATGGGTGCTACACCAGAATGCTACGAGATGTTCTGAATGTGGACCAGAACATCCACATTACGAGGACTTCCTGTCATGGCGACGAGAACAACAGTCGCTTAGAGCAAAGAGCTCCCTGACTCAACCTACCTAAATTGCGCTCAAAACATGAAAATATCGAAGGATTGAAAGTTTCATCAATGGGATATGAGCGCAAGAAGGACTACTAGAAGCCAGGATAAAAGAGACAAAACACACGAGGAAATCGACAAAGAAAGGAGTGAACAAAAGTTTGAAGACAGCGTGCTTAACATGGATGCTCTGCAAACTAGCCTGGATGCTATCAGCAAACAGTTAGATAAAAACTCCAAACAACTCCGGGAGAACAGCAAACAACTCGAGGCCCTACGGAAAGAGGTAAAGAGCGACTTGAGAGCGTTCAAAGAAGAAATCACTAACCAAATGGACGCTAAATGGGCTGCTTTGAATGAGGACATTGACCGGAGGTTTGTTAAGATTGACGGGGAAATGGAGGAGCAGAACACCGGGATGAAGGGGGCTTTGGCACGCACGGAGGAGATTGAGCAGTGGGGCACACAAGTAAACCAAATGTTAAAGGAACTGCTAGATGAAAGACAAATGATGATTGATAAACTCGACGACCTTGACCAAAGATCGAGAAGAAATAGCATAAGAGTGTTTCAGCTCAAGGAGGGCGCAGAATCAGACAGTGAAACGATGGTCCAATTTATGGATGAATGGCTGAAAAAGGAACTGTCCATAGACACCGATCTGTCTATTCAGCGAGCCCACAGAGCACTGGGTCCAAGGAGGGGTCCAGATCAGCCACCGAGGTCAGTGGTCATCAACTTCCAGCGATATGACGTGAAAGAGATGGTCTTGTCTAAAGCATGGGCAATGAAACCACCTGTAAAGCAAGGTGATACTAGGCTTTATTTTGACAATGACTATTCTAAGCACGTACTGAAACTAAGAAGGGAGTACGCAAAAATCAAAGAAGTCTTATTGGCAAAGAAAATAAAATTCAACACGCCCTACACCAAGATACGCATTCACTGGGAAGATGGGAAAATCGTCTACAACAACGCCGCAGCAGCCGCCAGAGAGTTACGCAAAAGAGGCCTGGATCTTGGAGAGGCGGAGCCGACGGAGAGCGAGAGGGGGGACCTCGCTGGAGGGGATGCCGCGGAGGGTGACGGATCGGCGGGAGGAGGCAGTGAGGCGACTCCTTCAGGTCTTCTTCAGGGGCTCCAGACGGCAGGATTATCCGCCTGGAAGCGGGTGGAGAAGAAAGGACGTCGAACAGAGGAGACAGGCATCAGAGCAAGGAAACGGCTGCGACCCTACAAACGCTAAGTGTCCAGCAGATGCATTATCCTGTTTATTGAATATAACAGTAATGGGAAAGAACTGACTTTAGAAATGGCAATATTACAATTGAACCACTAACAAGTAGCTCATAATGTATGTAGGTCGGTTTAACAATTGCCAGGTTATATTAGTGTTTGTACATGCCACACATGTGCGTGCGCGACTTGTATGTCCTTTTTTGTTTGTGTATGTGCCGTTTGTCCGTGCGAACGGAGGCTTGTACGGGCGCTAACGGGACATGCACATTTGTCTTCGTCTTTTGTATTGTTGTGTGTGACGCGCGCGCCCACATGGGTGCACGAACGGAAGGGCGTGCGCGCACTGGGGGCGTGCGTGTTTATGTCTGTCTATGTGTGCATGCGTTGCGTGTGCGCGCGAACGTAGGTTTGTGCGCTCGCTGGCAATGTATGCACATTTGTTTGTCTTATGTGTAAATACGTGTGTGCGTGTCCACTTGTGTTTAACTATGAGGGTATTTGTATTGTCAGTACTTTATGAAGGGATGGGGACAGGACCAAGTAGGCTTAATATTGATTTGACATTTTGCTTTGGATGTGTGTGCCTGCACATGAAACTCGGCTGTGTTTCGGAGGAAAGAAGAAACAAGATCTTATTAATATATGAAGGTTTCTAAATCATTGGATTATATAGAGTAAATATAATGTGAGTTGAGGGAAAGGGGCACAATTGCTCTTAACGCTGGTATGGAAACACCTTTAGGGGTTAGCTTCTATACGAGTCGGGGGCCCCAACCATGCGTAGGGATTCCCCCCACAAAACCACGAGAGGGTCAACAGGGGAGGGGGAAGGTTGACATCTCTTTTTGGAAGTCACTTTTTTGGTTTATATGTTTATTTCATTTGTTGATTGTATTTGTATATGACTGCATTAGAGTTCTATGGGGTTCACATGTTTATTTTCTATTAGTTGTAGATATAACTGAATATGAACACAAAACCTGAACTTAAGTTTATGTCCTTGAATGTAAATATAATGTGAGTTGAGGGAAAGGGGCACAATTGCTCTTAACGCTGGTATGGAAACACCTTTAGGGGTTAGCTTCTATACGAGTCGGGGGCCCCAACCATGCGTAGGGATTCCCCCCACAAAACCACGAGAGGGTCAACAGGGGAGGGGGAAGGTTGACATCTCTTTTTGGAAGTCACTTTTTTGGTTTATATGTTTATTTCATTTGTTGATTGTATTTGTATATGACTGCATTAGAGTTCTATGGGGTTCACATGTTTATTTTCTATTAGTTGTAGATATAACTGAATATGAACACAAAACCTGAACTTAAGTTTATGTCCTTGAATGTAAATGGTCTGGGAAACCCAGTCAAAAGAGCTAAGATCATGACTAAATTGAAAAAAGAAAAGACACAAATTAACTTCCTACAGGAGACTCATCTTTCACGAACGGAACATGAAAAGCTAAAGAAATTTGGATACAAACATACATACTACAGTTCAAACACTACTAATACCCGTAAAAGGGGAGTAGCAATTCTAATTTCTAACCAAGTAAACTTTGAATGTCAAAAGGAAATAAATGACAAGGAAGGGAGATTTGTTATTATCAAAGGGACCATTGATGAGACAAAAGTGACTTTAGTGAACATATATGCCCCACCGGAGAGCGATAAACAATTCTTTAAAAAACTGTTTGATACCATAACTATGGAAACGGAAGGGGTATGTTGGTGCGCCGGAGATTTAAATGTGGCTATTGACCATGATCTTGATACCACCAGTACCAATAGAAGTAAGAAATCTATATCAAAACTGGTTAAGAATTCATGGGAAGAAATGGGTTATATTGATGTTTGGAGAGACTTCCATCCCCTTAGAAGAGACTATAGTCACTACTCACAATCTCATCAGGTGTATAGTAGACTGGATTATTTTTATACACAGAAAGAAAACAGAGAACTAATACAGGACTGTCATATTGGAGTTGCTGATGTGTCAGACCACAGTGCCGTTTACATGAAGATAAGTCTATCAGACAGAAGGAGGAATACGTTATGGAGGTTGAACGTTAGTGGTGGAACAAATTAAAAAAGAAATAGAGGAATATCTTGTTAATAATGATAATGGTGAAACTAATCCAGCAATATTATGGGATTGTTTGAAAGCTGTTCTTAGGGGAAAACTGATTGCAATCTCAAGTACATTAAAAAGGGAAAGAATAGCAAAATACAAACAACTAATCTCTGAGTTAAAAACTTTGGAACAAAAACATAAAACAAAAGCTGATCACAAAATTCATAAACAAATGACTGAAGTAAGGAAGAAAATTGGTGATTTATTACAGAAGGAGGTGGAAATTAAAGCAAGATATCTAAAACAGAATTATTATGAAGCAGGTCCTAAAGCTGCAAGGTTATTAGCTAGACGTTTACGTAAACAACAAGCAGATAGGACAGTTCATAAATTGATTGACCCCAGAACGAATCAAATAAAATATAAACCTGGAGAAATTGAAAATATATTCAGTGAATATTATAAAGAATTGTATACCCAGTCATCCACCTCCAATGAGGAAGACATCAGAACATTCCTTGATACGCTAGACCTACCCTCTATAGGCGATCTACAAAATAAGGAAATAACTAGAAATATAACTATTGAGGAAATAAGTGCTGCAATAGGGAGGTCTAAAACAAATAAGGCTCCAGGTAGTGATGGAATCCCGAGCGAACTCTATAAGAAATTGGATGAAGAACTAACTCCTTTACTCCACACAACATTTAACTGGGTCAAAAAGAAGAACTCTACTCCCCCCTCCTGGAAGGAAGCTGTAATAACAGTTATCCCTAAACCACTGAAAGACAAACAATATTGTCAGAACTTCAGGCCAATATCAATGCTAAATGTAGACTACAAGCTATATACCTCCATATTGTCGAATAGATTGCAATCAGTTATACCCCATCTGGTAGACGAGGACCAGTGTGGATTTGTCTCATCTAGGATGACCCAGGATAACATCAGAAGGACATTACATGTCATACATAAAGTAAATAAAAATAAGACACCAACGGCACTAATAAGTTGTGATGCGTCGGCTGCGTTCGATCGCGTCTCCTGGCAGTTCCTGTTTCTAACACTGGAGAAATTTGGATTTCAAAAGAAGGCAATTGAGTGTATTAAAGCACTTTACACTAAACCTACAGCCAGGATAAAAGTAAATGGGTCATTAACAGACAGATTTGAGCTGGGACAAGGGACCCGCCAAGGTTGTAACCTGAGCCCTTCCTTGTTCGCGATTTTCATAGAACCGCTGGCTCAGATGATAAGACAAAATGAAGCAATTAAAGGTATAGAAATCAACAATCGGGAACATGTAATAAGCTTATTTGCAGACGACGTATTGGTCTATTTAAAAAATCCATTGGAATCATATGAGTCACTTATGAAAACCTTGGATCGATTTGGTCAGTACTCTGGCTATAAATTGAATAAGTCTAAAACCCAAGTTCTTATGCTCAACTGTGTACCTAACCAAAGGCTCAAGGAGACGGGATTGAACTGGGAAGCAAAGTCCATTAGATACTTGGGTATAAACATAACTAAAAACTTATCAAAACTCTATAAAAGTAACTATGGTCTGATTGATAATAACATAAGAGCAGACATAGAAAGATGGTCAACGTATCCGATGGGACTTTGTGATAGGATAAATGCCGTTAAGATGAATGTCTTACCACGCCTCTTATACCTTTTTCAATCTTTACCGGTGACTGTCCCACCAGAACAATTTGCTAAATGGGATAAACTAATATCAAGATTTATATGGGAAGGAAAACGGCCACGAATAAGATACTGTACATTGCAGCTAACTAAAGAAAAAGGAGGTTTGGCGCTCCCTAATTTAAAAGAATATTATCATGCAGCTCAATTGCGCCCACTTCTGTACTGGTGTAGTGATGACTATGTTGCTCGATGGAAGGATATAGAAGCACCTGGGTTTGCATTCCCGATACAGACACTTATAGGAGGAAAAGAAGTCCCAGTAAACCTTAGAAATGAAATCGACCCAATAACAACCTACACTCTGAATATCTGGTACTCCATTGTTAAAAAGTTGAAATTGGGTAAAGAGCTTGGTTTGTTGAAATGGATTGCATTTGATCAAGAGTTTAAACCAGGGAAGATGGATCCAACGTTTAGGCAGTGGAATCGAATGGGTGTGACTGCCATGTGTTTATTAATAGAAAAAGGAGAGATGAAGAGTTTTGAAGAAATTAAAAACAAATATAATTTGGTTAATAAGGATTTATTTAGATACCTCCAACTGAGAGATTATTATGATAAAGACATTAAAAAGAAGGAAATGGAAATTCATCCTATAATAAAAATGATAACAAGAGCATATGGTGAAGTCATACCCAGGACAATTTCATTAATATATTCTTGCTTAATGGGTTCCAGAGGAGATTCAACAATGTATGTTAAAAATAAATGGGAAAAAGAGTTGGGTGAGGACATCTCAGAGGAGGTTTGGAATGATATGTGGCGAACACAACAAACAACAACTCAATCATTAGGATGGAGAGAATTCGCTTGGAAATTTTTAATTCGGTATTTTATCACACCCCAAATTAAAAGTAAACAAATGAAAGCCCAGCAGATCTGTTGGAGGAAATGTGATCAAAACGATTCGAATCACTCCCATATATTTTGGTCCTGTAAAAATATTCAGCCCTTCTGGGAAGTCGTACACTCAACTGTATGTGAGGTTTTGGGTTATAACATACCTAATTCATGTTTGGTACTCTATATGGGTCACATGGAGGAATCTGTACTCACAGAGGATCATTACCTAACCAAAATCCTTCTAGTTGCTGCGAAAAAGGCAATTACCAGGAACTGGCTTAACACTGAAGCCCCGGACTATGAACAATGGAGGACGATAATGGACAATATTCAGGACATGGAACAGTTAACACACAAACTGAGGATAAAAGAAGATCTGTTTTAACAAAAGATGGGATAAATGGTTGATGTATAAATTCAATAGAGGTGAATTGCAACTTTGACAATGTAAATGTGAACCCCAGTAACCCCTTGTTTGCTTTTGTATTTGTTTTTATTTTATTTTGTATTGTTTTGCATGATTGATCTGTAATTTGTTGTTGATGTGCAGTCTTAAATAAAAACAAAGTTAAAAAAAAAAAAGAACATCCACATTACCAACAAGGACCTGTACAGGCAACTGCCGAGGCTCTGCAAGAAGGTAGCAGCTAGGAGGATGAAGCTGGCCGGCCACTGCCACAGACATCGGGAGCTCCCGGCCAGCAGGCTGGTCCTGTGTGAACCAACGCGCAGGCATCGATCGCGAGGACGTTCCGCGTTAATGTATGTGGACGTCCTGAAGAAGGATGCGGGAGATGAAAGCTCTTCGGAGCTGGCCGGGTGTATGGAGAACCGAAACGATTGGAGACTCCGATGGAAGCTCATCTGAGGACGACCGAGAGAGAATCACCATATTACATCCCTCATCTAACTATACCACACCATACTGCATCGCTCATCTAACTACCCTCTTACCACCATATTGCATCCATCATCTAACTACCTACCTACCCACCACCATAATGAATCCCCCATCTACCTACTGTACATACCTACCTACCACCAAACCGCATCCATCATCTAACTACATACCGGTACCTACCACCTTACAGCATCTATCACCTACCTACCTACCTACCTACCTACCTACCTACCTACCTACCTACCTACCACCTTACTGCATCCATCATCTAACTATGTACCACCATACTGCATCCCTAATCTAACAATCTACCTACCAACCACCCCAGCAGTATGGTCTACCTACCTACCTACTACCATCATCCCTCATCCAACTATCTACAGTACCTTCCCACCAACATAGTGCATCCCTCATCTACTACCTACCTACCACCATACTGTGTCCTTCATCTACTAACTACCAACCACCATACCGCATCCATCATCTAACTACCTACAGTACTTACCATCCACCATACTGCATACCTCATTTTACTACTTACCGGTACCTACCACCATCTGTGTGGCTGGTTCAGGGATCTCCATATATGGGCACAAAAGGGATTGTATGTATGATGTTAGATGTCATAGACTTTCACATAACAAATAACTGAGTATAATCATGTTTGGGATCTCACAGCATATACAGTACAAGGATCTCCATATTGGGTACCAGGGGTCTCCATATATGGGTAACTGGTCCAATATACGTACATATCTGGTAACACTTAGGCGTTTTACTAGTAAGTCATCGTTCCACTCATCTACTTGCATAAATTCAGCATGTGCATTCAACAGCCTGGCTTGCCCCTAATAACCTGTTTGCCCCTAATAGTCCATGTCTGATACATCACTATCACAATCACTGAGAACAGCATCTTTCTCACTTTGAGACACTGCAATGTTGCATGCCTTGTCTGGGAGCTAATTTTCATCCAACATACGAGTAAGACTCAATAATTGGGAGATAAGCGAATGTCAGGTGGCTCGGGGGGCGAGTTACGGCCTTTTAGCGGGCTGCAGTGGCGAGGGTCCGCCGCAAGGTGGCGCTCTACGCACGGCTGTCTCCGCGCCGCCGAGGCGGACACGTGGGTACTGGCCCCAGCTCTCCCGTTCGCTCCTAGCCTGAGTTACGGCATTTCATGTGCGCTGCCGGCATTTTATGTGTATAGCTACAGTAGTTGCTAATGTATTATCCCACCAGTCACTATTGTTGCCGTCGATATGTTTGTTTGTTTTATGACCACACTGAACACATTTGAGTAATTGCAAAGGCATACACCAATACTAGACATCTTAAAGAAGACGCGTACCAAAAATCATGGTCCTATCTTTATGTTAAGATACTTTACTAACATTTTCTTTTGGGGCTTTGATGCTTCCATCCTCTCCTCTTGGTGCAGGCAGGAAGTAAACAGCTCTGGTCATGTGACAATTTAAAGTTAACATGTGTCACTGCACATATTTGATTGGGAGCCTTTAACCTTTTCAATAATTGCTGGAAATGCATGAATGAATCATTCAATAACATTGTATAGCCTCATAAATGAAGAAAATAATTACGGTCACTATTGTGACCGATGGGATTAAACGAGTTGTTTAATGTATATGAGATCAAAAAGAGTGCATTTGTGTGTTCATGTGTTAACTATTCTTATAGTTTTTTTCCCCCTGCATTATGCTTATTGGTAGAAGGTTGCTTGTGTAGGTGTTACCCCACACCTCCACACATAGATTTGGCATTATAATGCATGCCATCCATCCATCCAAACATATACTGTATGTTTGGAGTTTATAGTATAGGTGTTTATATAGGTGCAAGGATTTTGTCAGATTATTTGGATGGATAACAGAAATGTCTGGATATCGTCATGGTCCTGTAATGTCATCAGTGATGTACAATACATATGAGTGCTTCCCACAGAGGAGACATTCACTCTCTTTTTAGTCTCTCAAGAACAGCCTCAGAGAACGCTACGCCGACCGATAGGTGTCGCCCTTTCTTCTTTGACGATGGGTTCCCAGATTGCTCTCTTTTTAACTTTGCTTTTCTCTACAGATGTCAGTGATGTTCCAGAGACTTCCAGTCTAATGGATGGTAATCATTTATTTATTTCTAACTCAACTTGCAAAATGTATTGGCACTCACCGTCTTTCGCTGTGCCGGCGTCAAAAAATAAACTAGGGCGAATTTGGTGACCGATGCCTGGACATGCTTAGATGCAAAACAAACACACTACTAACTAGAAGCAGTGCTCTTCCAAGCACAGGTCTCTTCCAGGTCAGGTTTATTGTGGCCTCCTGGTGGCGCTATAACAGGCCAATTTGAAAAAGGTGGCATTTGTTCCTTGACCTAGTGACAATGTGCATGCAGAATTTATCTGAAATCACAAGCTGCATTAGATAGATAGATAGATAGATAGATAGATACCTTTATTATCCCAAGGGGGAAATTTAGTTGTCCAGTAGTAGCACAGCAGTATACAGTTATTTACAAAGTTACAGAGACGTAAGAAAGATAGATAAGAGGGGAAAAAAAAAAAAAAAAGACAAGAGCAGTACAGTACCAATAAGGAGAAGGTGCATCAATAGAGGGGGCGAATAATATATAAGAATATATACATAAAGTGTCTTGCAAAAGAGACCATAGCAGTCAATGCTAGTTAGTGCAAACAAGTATCTCACTGTCAATGTTAAACAAAGCAAAAATACTCAGAAACTACCAACACTAACAACCTAATAGTGCAGTGTCAAAAATCAGTGCGAAAAAAAGAAGAAACTAGGAAGCATGTCACCGCAAGGCGCACATGAGCACTCTTCCTGGAAGGTCCTTAGAGGTCAAAGTCAATACAGCAATTGTTCCTTAGAGGTCAAAGTCAATACAGCAATGGTTCCGTAAGTCTAAGTTAGGAAGGGAGACCTTTTCAAGCGTCCGTTATGTGTCTCGTTGTACAGCTTAACTCTTTGCGTGCCAGCGCCCTCTAGGGGCCAAAGAATGCCAGCGCATCTCTCATAGGCGAGCGCTTTAGCTTCCAGAACTTCAGCTTCCAGGACCTGACGTGCTCACGTTCATGCACGGCATGGAAATGTCCCGGATGAAGATGCTAACAGAATGGCTATTCCCATTTTGTCATCTAAAAGATCATTTTTGGGCGATTTCGCCGTAAATAAACCTCGCGCCGCTTTCCTAAAACACAAAAAAGAGATATAAGCCTTTAAAGATGTGGTCTTTCATTGGATTAGGCGGAGATTGGCGATTGCGTTCGCAAATTACGGCCGGCCGGGACGTTGTTAGCTTTCGGCTAGTAGCTACAAAAATCAAGCCAGGCTTCAGAAGGCCTCTTATCATTTTATTCATGTAATTAAAAAGACTACTTCGGGATCGGCACACTCGTGTACTCATCGGAAGCGGCGCCGAACATTGGGTGAACATTGGGGAGCTCAAAAATGTATTTTAAACCATTTTTAATGGAATATATCGTCGGACAGAGTAGAATGGCTAGCTGGCTAGCGGCTAGCGAGCCAGGACCACCCACGACTCTACAAGCAGCTCGGGGTAAGTGAATTAATAAAAAAAAGATTGTATTGGATTGAAATAAAGCCGAACTAGTTCGGGATCGGCACCAGATGAGTTAAGGGCAGCCGGTACAAAAGATTTTCCTAATCTCTCACATCTCCGTACTGGGTAGGTTTTTCATGATTTGATGATCTGGGTAGGTGCATTCATGATTTGAGGCATTTTGTTCAAAATGGACCAATCCTGCCAACTTTGGAAGCCAATGTTAGCCATTTAGGATGTAATATGACATATCGGACCATCTTGATCACATGACTATACCACACTGATTATCTGTTCTGATTTTAGTGATTTTTGGATACAATCTGGAGGAGTAATACAAAACAATTGTTTTACATAAGTCGGCCTCCTGGTGGTGCTATAAAAGGCTTTATTTTTTTTGCACATACAAAGTTTTACTTTGTTCAACGAAACCAAGGCCAGTCCCCCCTTCGACGAGCTGGACACCACATGTCAAATATGAGGAAATGCTCACACGAAGAGAGCATTATAAAAATAAAAAACAGGTGGCTCCAGGTTTGTTGACTACTGTGTGTTTCCCAGACCGGCCCTTTTTCCTAACGTTTCCCTCACTTTCCTTTCCTTCTCTCTTGCAGCCGGCCAGTCAGGAGCATCAGACAGACAGGAGGAGTTGATCGGGAACGACCCCGGCAACCCCCCGGCGAGTTTGCCGCTGACCCTCAGATTGCCGCCACCGCCCCTAACCCCTCTTCTTCCTCCTCGCCTCGAGGAGCGGCCCGAGGAGTGCAAGCTGCTCACCCCAGGTATGTCAGACGACAATGATGTCCTCTCATAAAAACAAATAAACAACTCCACTTTAGAAACAAGCCCAAATAAGACGTGATTGGTCCACAGTAACTTGAGAAGTCCCCACCAATCGACCGCTATAGTTGGAAGGTGCTCTGTGATTGGACCTCCTTGTTGGAAAGTCATTTGTTACGACTGGCACACTATACACATGCACGCTTGCATGCACGCACACACACCCACCCACGCACACACGCACCCAGCGGCACAAGGGTGCAATATGGGGCCGGGCCCCCTCACTTGGTAACCTGACTGCGCCAGATGATAGTAGCAGTGCGTCCGCTCTGGTAAAGTAGGGCGCTACGCACTACTGCCACCATCTGACGGAAGTCAGGCTACTCACTTGGACCATTGCACCTCCTCCGCACATCTGTGAAACTCCAAAAACAAGGACGAACACACATTTACATAATGGTCGCAACCTTAAGCTCACGGACGACCCGTAAGCCTTTGATTCCTGATGCACACACACACACACACACACACACACACACACACACACACACACACACACACACACACACACACACACACACACACACACACAATCTCCCCTTACATAACTTGTGGGGACATTACCTTCCATTCATTTTTATGCAAGTCCTGTGGCCTTACCCTAACTTCTATCCCTAAACATAACCCCTAACCCTAACCCTAAACATAGACATAAACCTAACCCTAACCCTAACCCTAACCATAACCCGTGAACTAATAGTTTATTTTGATACTCCTTGTTCAGTGAGACATTACAATGATGGCTTTCCTTATTACATTGCATATTTTACTTTTTAACAAGAGCGAATGTAGAGAACCTAACAAACATACAAACAAACAAACAAACAAACAAACAGCAACAAAAAGGTTTGTTCATATAATTAACAGAAATCATTCCATTCTATGTGTCCCCTGTTTGAACACCTTTTTGTATCATATTATTATTGTTAGTTTCAAGCAAACCATTCCACAGCTTCACTAACAGTGAAGTTAGCTTCAATAACAGAAACATATAATTTCCAAAGTACCAGCACTTGTATCAAGGTAAGGTGATATCATATAGAACAACGAGTCAAGGCTTTAATAAAGTGTTGTTGTAATGATGCTACTCATGTCTCCAGAGTCTCCAGTGTATCAATTTGACATCTCAGATCCACCACAGCCTCAGAGGAGACACAAGCCTAAAAAATGTGAGTACATTTCATGTTGATAAGTAGAGGATAGTGGTGACAATTCTTACAAACACACATATAGGCTACACATGGGTCACAGACATTTTCAAAGTATCAAAACATAAAGCAGTTACAACATAAAGCAATTACAATACCCTAAAATAGTTTTTTTATGATTTTCTATTAAGAATCATGACCCCTCACACATTAGAATGTTCTCTGTGATTTGTCCATTACTTTATTCATTTATGTTTTAATTATGTTTTGATAATAAATCAATAAACGGCCCCACTCAGCAGATATTGATTTTTTGACTTTTTGTGACTTACTGAGCCCGGTCTGAAGCCTGATAAATACTGTATGTGACAAATTCATCCAGGCCCAACCCAGCATGCTGTTGTTTACCCTCAGTATGTGTGTGTGTGTGTGTGTGTGTGTGTGTGTGTGTGTGTGTGTGTGTGTGTGTGTGTGTGTGTGTGTGTGTGTGTGTGTGTGTGTGCGCGCGCGTGTGTGTGTGTGTGCGCGCGTGTGTGTGTGTGTGTAGGCAATCTATGTGTACTTGCCTGTGTGTGTGGGTGCCTCTTTGTCTTTGCGAGTGTGGCTGTGTGTGTGTACGTATTTGGCTTCCCAGATGACAACTCTAGGAACAGCACTGCTTCCTCTCCAGTTCAGCCCTCTAGTGATCCTCCTTCAGTTGCTTCCACTCCACTACCAACAATGAATGATTCTTCTCCGGTTGCTTCCACTCCTGCTTCCACTCCACTACCAGGTGAAAGTACATGCAGCCTGCAGAACAAGGGATGATAAAACTGAGAAATCTCAACATGTCTACCTGTCATCAACTAAGGGTTAGGTTTAGGCATAGTTTTACTGAGGTTAGGGTTAGGGTTTGGGTTAGGTTTAGGCATAGTGGTTAACATTCACCAGGTTAGCATTCACCCGTGTCGAACAAATGTTATGCAGAAATGCTCCCGATAAAACAGACAAAAAAAGACATTAATGGGTGGGTGGCAGGCACAGGGTTAACAACATTGGACACAGTCTTGTCATAGCCTAAAGCCTTTATTGTGAGGCAAAAGTAAAATATTTCTGTTTCTGACTGTGTGTGGTGAAAATAGCAGATGTGCAAGCTCACAACGTGTCGTGGATGCGACACGTTGTGAGCTTGCAGATCAGCTATTTTCAGCATGCAGACAAATAAACGCTACTGAATCGGCGGCTGTGTACATGCTTATGGGGCGTTGCGTGGCTGCTGTAACCTGCTCCTCCCCTCCCCTCCCCTCCCCTCTCCTCTCCTCTCCTCTCCTCTCCTCTCCTCTCCTCTCCTCCCCAGTTACCCTCTCCTCTCCTCTCCTCTCCTCTCCTCTCCTCAGTACTGCAAATTTCTTTAAACTTTTTCTAAAATAGAGATCTACAAGCTCACAACACATCTTACTGGCTTGTAGATCTGCCGCTTTTAAATAAGTATAAAAAAGTATAACATAGGGCTTAATTGTTTTAAAGTATATCTTTAGTAGGCCCTAATAAACTAAATCTATACCTATAAAGTAAATCTTTAAAAGAGTGCAAGATTTGCCTCTGAGATGTAGTGGAGTAGAAGTTTAAAGTATAAAAATAGTAAAATTACCAGTTATGTTTACCTGTGTAAATGTGTGGTGTAGAAAACACCACATATGTGATAAATGAATAGTTTTACCCTCCACTCCCCTACATCATGACTATTATTACAACTATGTGTTAGAATTGATTATCAGTTCATTGAAAACCCATCAGTAAATCTCCTGTTTGATGTTTTTAGTGTTGTGTCCCAGTGAATGGAAGAGGTTTGCAGGCAGAAGTTACTGCAGAACTACTGAATGGAGTACATGGCAGGAAAGCAAAGACTTCTGTCTGACTCTAGGAGCTGATCTGGTGGTCGTTAACAGTGAAGGAGAGCAGGTTAGTTAGTGTGTGTGTGTGTGTGTGTGTGTGTGTGTGTGTGTGTGTGTGTGTGTGTGTGTGTGTGTGTGTGCGCGTGTGTGTGTGTGTGTGTGTGTGTGTGTGTGTGTGACAGATTAAATAAAGCTTAGTTTTGGGTTAATCAAGGATTTGTTGCACCACTTTTTAAGCATTCAGTGATTAAATCCTTAACCTGTGATTAAAACCTTAACCTGTGATTAATTCATGGATTAAACATTGATGTGTGTCCGCCATCTTGGATTTGCGATGTAAACAAACTGGAATAAACTATAATCGTGAGCCTAATTTAATTATAGCGTTACTTCACTTCTGGTAGAATGTGGGCAGGCCTATGTTAAGAAGAGTGCCTGCAGCCATGTTACTCGCTAAAAACAACAGACAAGCTCACAACGTATCACTCCATGGTGCGTATTGGGCAGACTGGAGGGTTTATAGATCTATTACCCTCGCGGCTCAGACTGCCCTTTAGACGGGCTGGGAAGAGGGACGAGATCCCTGGCTGGAGCTTTGGTGAGAAACCGTCCATGGACTCTAGCCTCGTAAACCGCCCTCTTCCTGAGACCATTTCATTCTGGATAACGGAAGTTGGTCATTTACTTTGTCCACAGACTCCAGGGTCGTATCTCTATTTTCTCTTGGAAATCCTTCCTTCCCGAACACAGGGGAGACTGGTAGGGACTTTGGAAAATGTTTTTTTGGGCTTGTAGATATTTGATTTTCGGCAGAAAATGGGTGAGACCTCCGGTATCATACTATCCTTAACTCTTATACTGCTTTGAACGTTCCTGTTCGCCCCAATTCTTGAGGTCGAGTAGGGCCAATACGGCCGTTCGTTCGTTTGATGTTTTTTATGGATTATGATAAAAGACGTCCTTGCGCAACTTTTGAATGCATAATTGGTCGTCGGTCTCGTTTTGAGGACAGCCGGAAACCGTGCATAAAAAAAAAAAAGTAAACAGACTGTCCTGGCTCCGCCTGCCCAGAGCGACTCTGCGCCTGCCTAGCTGCCAGGGGCGTCAATTGGGTATGGCAGGGGTATGCAGCTGCCATACCTTGACAGGGGGAAATAATAAAAATGTACTTTTCATCGTGCCTGTTGCTAAGGTATGGCAACATGACTGGTGTCTTCACCAGACACCAGTCATGTTGCCATACCTTAGCTTGTTCTGAACTGACGCCACTGCTAGCTGCTAGCAGCCTTGAGGGACTATATTGTTTTATGCATCGGGCTGTTAGTAGAGAAAGAGAGAGAGAAACGTTGGTAAAAGCGATCATTTTGTCGGAAATCAGTTGTTTTATAGTATTAGTAGTATAGTAATTGTAGTAGGTAGTAGTATTTAGCAGTAGACCTACTAGAATATTGGGCCCTGCTCAGTATCAATCCGCCGAAGCAAAGCGACCATCCCCCACCACCCCACGGCCGAGGTCGCACAGCAGAGATTCCACGGAAGGAAAGTTTCGACAACAAACTTTGTTAGAATTAGGATTACAAACCTACCCGCGTTGGTGACCCAGGACCAGGCAGCGCCCACCACGAATGGTGGTGGTCGTCGTGATGATGATGATGATGAAGAAGAAGAGAAAAAGATTCCTGTAGTGTAGCCGTTGGCTTTGAAGAGAAACATTCCATTTCTTGGTGCCGTTGGTCGCGAAGAACCGGGTCAAAAAGTGCATCAAGAGCCTCCTGATATCCCGATATGGACTCGGAGACCCCCGCCATACCCGCCGTTCGTTCCTGAGAGTGAGACCCCCGCGCTGGATGGATCGGCACGGCACAGTGGACACACATCTCGGGCGCAGTAGAGACCGCCGCCACCCATTCAACAGCCAGACGTACAGAGGCAGAGACTCACTGGACGATGGCCATGATTCTACTGTCCAGAGTGGTAAGACTTAGACTTAAATCCAGTGCATCTGCATGTATGTATAGTATACTGTATGTGAATCGCTTCAGGCTTTCCACTGCATCCGTGGTTCCACTGCAGCTTGGTTTGATTGACAAGCCTAAAGTCTGGTC
This sequence comes from Nannobrachium achirus, assembly GCF_963921795.1. NCBI lineage: Eukaryota > Metazoa > Chordata > Actinopteri > Myctophiformes > Myctophidae > Nannobrachium > Nannobrachium achirus. The sequence goes on along the minus strand of NC_137823.1, from coordinate 9,987,795 downwards.
TGGTCAGACGTGATCTCTATTGCGAATACACCAGTGGGATCCGGTCTAGAGCCCGCCTACTGCATCCGGTTATTTACACGCACACATAGACTACATGCAAGAAACGTTTCCGTATCCGGACCGGATCAGCAACTTGATCCAAGCATAGAGTTAGGATCCAAGTGCATATGCGTTTGTTTTTGCTACACAGGACACACGTGGATTTCCTATTACGCGCGTGCACGTACCGCATGTAGTGTACGGTGCACGGCACAGGTTAGCATTTAGCCAGCTACTATGATTATTTGATGGGATTTTAGGATTTAGTGGCTTAGTTTGTGTGTGCATGCGTACGATGCGTGTGAGAGAGAGAGAGAGATGCGTGTGAGAGAGAGAGAGAGAGAGGTTTCTTTTTACGTGTGGTGCACGTGCGGTGCACGCGCGTGCACGTACGGTGTGCGTTGCACGCGCGTGATCGTACTGTGCACGTGTACGGTGCACACCCGCACACCCGTAGCCTTTCAATTCAATTCAATTCAAAGGAGCTTTATTGGCATGAGAAAATATAGTTTACATTGCCAAAGCAAGTGTTATAAATAAAAACAGTTGAAAATGGGGAAGATAGCCTATACAGTTCTTGGAGGAAGTACAGCTTTGTGTAAACAGAGCTATGTTGCATTGTGACATTTTATATAGGTATACAGGGTATAAAGGGAATTTCACTGTGACAGTAAATGCATGGTAACTATTTACTATAACTGCATTTTATGTTATATATGAACTTATTGTAAGTCATTTGCTAAATGTCAAAATTGTAAATTGATTTGTTTAGATATAAACTATTTGATATTTTCCTGGCTATGATTTTAGATGATGAGTCGACGATGATGATGAGCCTACTTCTTCATTTCCACATCGTGGTCGTCCAAGGACAAGGATAGGTAAAGAAAAAACAAACTTTTTTTTGTAAATCAGACTTAGCACCATGCACATGCTCACATATATATATATATATATATATATATATATATATATATATATATATATATATATTTCTGTGGTAAGCAGGAAGTGCATAGAATGTTAGAGAGGCAGGGGTTGACATTTCTAAAACGGCCTTTTGATGAAAATAGTAGGCCCCCAACCTCCACGCATTCTGCTGTGACGCGTTGTGAGCTTGAAGGTGTACTATTTTTCATGTATTTTATAGTAATTATGTATTTGTATAATTTACAGATCGACCATGGGCTCGTGTACGAGTTCAGCAGACCCGGTGGAGCCCTTCCGGAGGAGCCTGGCTGGAGTGAAACAGAATGGAGCCCCAGGCCCTGTGCAGGCTGAATGACACACACGCACGCACGCACGCACGCACACACACATATACACTCTGTAGACATGTAGTGTCACAGTGAGATAAAGAGAACCCTGAAAGCTGAAGCAGGATTCAGGCTGAAGCTCATGTCACTGTGTCAATGTTCTGCACTGCTCTTACTACTGCTCTTACTTCTCTTACACACTAAAAGTGTGTAAAAAGACACTTTTTCTTGTTTTTATTTTTTTGAATTTGTTTGTAAACAACCACTGATCATAGGTGTGATGTTACTGAAGCCAACAATAAAAGGCTAAAGAGAGATTTCTGCCTGAAAATGTATTCTTCACAAAAATGCATTTTTCTCAGCTTTATGTTCTCAAAGAGCTGTTTTTAGGCCACATTCTGCAGCTTCTAGCTAATGAACAGAAATCTTTTTCTGTTGCAAAGTAGACATTCTATTCTTCGTTGCCATATAATTGTTGTCTTTATAGTCGAAACCAAATTTCTCCAGTAGGCCTTCAAAGATGAGCGACAATTCTCAATTTAGCTGGCAGTGGATTGAGCTTTTTGTTCAATTCTGTGGCAGTAAAAGAGTTAATCTCTCTCAAGACTCTTTCTCTGTACAAAACACAGAGGCTGTTTTTCATTTGACGATGAGAACTTTAGAAGCGAAGATGGAGGCAGATTGCTCGCTTATAAAGCACATGTTGGAAAGCACGGAACCGATCCAGCATGGCACCACATAAACACGATCGCTTCCTGTGAATGACGCGATGACGTCAGACCGGAAGTGTTCACGCTATGGACTTCTGGCCTTCAAAATAAGACAACGCTAGTGAATGGGACCGGGGGGAGGCGCGCTGGACATGTTAACCCGTTAATTTCAGCAGCACAAAATGGGTTAAGATTAATTCGAGTTTACAGTGAAAATGAAAACCAAAATTAAAAGGATGGTTTAAAATTAAAACTAAGCCTGATTAATGAAAACTAGGTTTAAAATTTGGTGCAACTGGATAAAAAAATAAGCCTTGATTTAAACCAAGTTAAGGCTTAATCTGTGTTAGTGCAAACCGCCCTTAGACTGGGATCGCATGATTACGCATTATTTTGTGCTTTAACTATTGAAAAATAGCAAATACGGTACAAGCTCACAGCGCGGCACTGCAAGCTTAGATCTGCTATTTTTGAAAAATCCTGAACATTAGTGCAAGTCTTTGAATATTTTTGACATGATTCTATAAATGTTTTCTAAATTTGTCTAAGGCTTTTTTTTTTAAACCTATGTTTCCATGTCAGTGGTGCTCAAACTTTTTCATGTGAAGGACCCCCAAAATGATATGTATTTGGTCGCGGACCTCCATCTCAAAATATTTAGTTCCAGGGACCCCCCAGAATTCAAATTTGAGTTACAAATGTTAGCTTAAAAAATACATAGTATATTCAAAACATTTTTACGATTTTTCAAAACAAGCTCGCAGTGGTGCCGCGCTGTGAGCTTGTATATCTGCTATTTTTCAAAAGCTTAAAGGGATATTTCACTTTCATTTTTTTTTGGTAATTTTATCATCTAATCAGGCTTTTATGAACACCCTGAACAGTTTTTAATTAGCTTGATTCAATATTTAGATATTTGATGTAAATGTTACCAGGCCCTCCAGGCCCAGGGCCTCTCCCCACACACACCCATTGTAACTTCAAACTCCATTTTAACACGTTGCTAGCCGAAATAGAATGGCTTGTTGTAGATTAGCCGTGAAATTTCTATTATTATATTATGATCTGAACCGCATTCATTTTACCAGACATCCAGCGCTATATCACGTGGTCTTCATCCCCTATTACCATACCGCGATCCCTGTTGTATACTCACCACAGTTCCCAGTGCAATTCTTCAATCTGCATTGGCTTAGAGTGGGGGTTTCGGCCGACGCATCTTATCCCTGTGCGTTTCGCGTGCGCGATCCGTTCACGTAAACGTCGGCTCAAATAATCCACGGATGACTCAAGAGTAGATATGTGCATTTTCGCTCGCATAGCCCGCAGCACTCCTGCTATGCGAGCACTAACGTATAAACAGAAAATGAATGGCTGCTGGGAGCCTCTGGAAGGAATGGACCTGACGTCACTTCTGCTTCATGTCAGACGAGCCATGCGCTATCGATGGACGAGTGGTGACTAGGGAAGGTTAGACGAACGCCGATTTTCAGATAAAAATAATTTATTTTGTTTTTAATGACCCAGTACGGTAAAAGACGGCACGGCTGAGACTCCTTGCTCAGATGTCCGGTATATTCCGGTTTTAATACTAGTAAGACACCTGAGGGTGGAATGCGACCTCAGGGTGACATGCAACCTCGCCCTAAAGGGCGAGGTTGATAGGGCCTTTCTGTGTGGAGTTTGCCTAAACATGGAGATGTGGTACAGAAGGACTCATATATGGGCAAAAAAGTATGTCATGTGACATCACTTCCTGTACAGACAGACAGCCATTGACTCCGACCTAACAATGGCTACTGTCTATGACGGTAGTTCCATATGACATCTCCATGTTTAGGCCAAACTGATTCCCTCCATTTCTCCATGTATAGGTCCAAATGCCCAACGTTGAGCTTGACTCAGTCCATTGAGTTGGCCTAACAATGGCTACTGTCTATGACGGTAGTCCCATATGACATAATGGAATGGACTTTCTCCATATATAGTGTTCTCCACATCTCCATGTTTAGGCCAAACAAATTTCGCTCCATTTCTCCATGTATAGGTCCAAATGCCCAACGTTGAGCTTGACAACGAAACGTTCTTAACACAGACGCCCCCATATTTACATATATATATAAAAAGTATGTCATGTGACATCACTTCCTGTACGTACAGACAGTCAGACCAACAGCCATTGACTCCGGCCTAACAATGGCTAGCTACTTTCTATGACGGTAGTCCCATATGACATGATGGACTGGACTATCTCCATATATAGTGTTATCCACATTTCGTGTAGCCGCCCTGTACAGGAAGTGATGTCACAACTCGCTGACATCACACTGACATCACAGAGGATACGGAAGGAAGGAAGGAAGGTCACATCACAGAGGATACGGAAGGTCACTCAAGCGACACGGTTCTTCAGAGTATATGCGACCTTCGGTCGCAATTAAGGGGCTCTTGCAAAGTGTTAACTTTGGTAGATTCATTAAAAATACCCATTATTTTTATTTGTGTGTGCGTGTGCGCGTGCGTGTGCGTGTGCGTGTGTGTGCGTGTGCGTGTGCGTGTGTGTGTGTGTTTGTGTGCGTGCGTGTGTGCCGTGTGTCCAGGTGTTCATCATGTGATCTAATGATCTAATTGATGATTAAAATGAAGAAGTGAATGTATTAAAATTAATGATGATTCAATCATGTACAAATTATCAGAAATTCATCAGAGGATTGAGGACTGGGGGGTCTGCTGCATGGATTGGTCTGAACAGGACTGAGGGCAGATGGGCTTGGCTGGATGGATCTCCACTGACAACAACGTGAGACATTTGACATGTTTTTATATTGTAATTCTATCAACGTCACTGTATGTGAGTGACTGAGAGGATGTGGTTCAAATACTGTTGTTTATTGTGCAGGTACTGGCAGTCTGGATCTCCTAGTAACAATGAAGACAGGAACTGTGCATACTACCATCACGCTACTGACCCTGGAACATGGGCTAATTATCCATGTTCAACTGCACTGCCCGCAATCTGTGAGAAATGATGTTTGTTTTCTCTTCATTGATGAAGCTGCACCTCAGTGTTCTGCTGCCAGTGGTGGAAGAAGTACTCGAGTAAAAGTACCACATTGTACAATTACTCTGTTACAAATTAAAAAGGCAGGGATTCAGAATTGACTCAAGTAAAAGTACAAAATCATTCCTTTTAGAATATACTGAAGTACGAGTAAAAAGTAAAAAGTAAAAGTACTTATTTTGCAGAATGTCCCATTTCACAGATTTCCAAAGTATAAACTGTAATGCTTTGAAAATAGCCGATCTACAAGCTCAAAACAACACTTTGTGAGCTTTTTTTTTTTTTTTCGTCTATTTTCAAAACGCCTGAGAATGCATATACCGGTGGGCTGAAATAGTTAATGTGTGTTTTGTAATAATAATGTAATCTACAAAGTAACTAGTAATTCAAGTTTTCAAATAATTGTAATGGAATAAAAATATTTCCCTCTGAGATGTAGTGGAGTAGAAGTAAAAGTAAATACTCCAGTAAAGTAAATAGATATCCCTCAAATGTGTACTTGTGTACAGTACTTGAGTACATGTACTTTCCACCACTGTCTGCCACACTATAGCAGTGTTGGGCAATATTACTCAGGAGAGTAATATATACTTATTACATATTACTCCTTAAAAAAGTAATAATATATTACGTATTATCAAGAATCAAGACTAATATATATAATGTATATTACATTATATGACTTTCATAGGTTCTCAAAGAGGGGTTTGAGGTTCTCAAAGTGGGGTCTGGGGACCCCTAGGGATAATTGAGGGGGTTACAGGGGTAAATATTGTGAACATAGCCGATCTACAAGCTCACAACACCTCCCAATGCGAGGCGTAGTGAGCTTGTAGATGGCTATTTTCAAACATTTTAATATTTGACAATTTGGCCAATGTTTGACCATCTTTATAGTACACTTTGTTGGTTACTTTTGATGTAGTAATGGTCTCATTATTATTAAATTGTTATCATTTTAGAGGTGTTAAAAAGGCATATAAAGTCCTTAAATTGTAAACCTCTCTGAACATAATCTGAGGACCCCCTGGGAGGAATAATAATAATAATAATTATTATGTTTTATTTGTAATGCACCCAATCTCAAAGTGCTACAATAAGCATTTGCATTAAAAAAAGGTAACACTGCCTAGTTCCAGTGGCGTCCGTGTCAGTGCAGCAAAAGCTAAGGTATGGCAACATGACTGGTGTCTTGCACGTGTTGTGCAAGACACCAGTCATGTTGCCATACCTTAGCAACAGACATGATCAATTTATTTGAAGAAGTATATCTTATTGTTTTCCCCTGTAGCCAAGGTATGGCAGCTTTTTTTTTTGATTTTTTTTTCTTTTTTTGATTGTGCAATAGTGCACTTTGGTCTGCCAGGCAGCAGAGGGCGGCCTCATGCGAGAATGAATGTGAATTGGCCTGCTATGTGTTGCCGTACATTCAGAGCAGTCACTGGCTACAGAGCCTCCGGGGCAGAGGAAATCAACAAGGAAGTGAATTTGTCTCCGTTGATGTTAACGCATAATGGATTTTTTACACCATCACCGCGGAAAATGTGATTACAGTACACGGCGGCGGGACCCCTCATGAGTTTACAGACATCAAACCAAGGTACAAAAGAACGAGCGAAAGAACGTACAATTGGCATCGAGGTTCTGTAAAAAATGGGGCGAACGTGAACGTTCAAAGCGTGGGGAGAGTTAATTGATAAAAGGATTTTTGAATGGGAACATTATAAATCTATTTATTTATAAAAGGATTTTTGAATGGGAACATTTTTATTCTCCATGACACACATATACAGAGGGGGGCGTGGTTTCTCTGACGTCGGAAGGCAGGCTGCATGCAGGCCAGTGAGCGCTGAAAATTAGCGTTTTTTGCAGTTTTACTCGTGTTTTATTCCGCGGCTTAATTTTTAGCTTAATGTAACACAATCAGGAACTGCACACTACACTTTCCATTAGCCTCAGTCTCCACAAGAGCTGTGGACATTATTCTAAATAAAGTACTATGTTCTATATGTCTGTCTTTCAATGTTTTATGAGATACTTAAAGTGTGGTTCCTGTGGAAATAAGCCGTAGTGCTTTCTAGGATCTCCTTTTAGTTGACCTTGTACCAGTGATTTGTACTGTCATGAAACTGTACTTTTTTCTATTGCAAACTTCTAATACATTTTTCAATCAATCAATCAACCAATCAATCAATCAATCAATCAATCAATCAATCAATCAATCAATCAATCAATCATCATCTACGTCCATGGTGGGTCCTTTGACTGAGGACCACTGCTACACCGTACAAGCTTTGTAGGGTGAAGCAGTGGTCCTGAAGGGCCCCCAGAAAGCACCCACCTGGAGGAGCTCTTGTCAGGGCCTCAAACCCAGTGAAAATCATTGCTGTAAATACAGAGAAAGGGCCCACACATTTTACATTGAATAACTTATACATTTCATTTTAGAAAGTTGACGATGACCGCGCGGCCCAGTTCCCCCAGGGAACTGGGCCATCTTGGACACATCCAAGATGGCGGACACACAACAAAGTTTAATCCATGAATTAATCACACAGATGTGTTAAGCAATGCTTAAAATTAAGCTCAAATTTTATTAAATCCTAGATCAACGAATCCATGATTAACCTAAACTAAGCTTTATGTAATCCGTCTTGGTGCAAACCGCTCCATAGTCTTATAGTCATCATAGCGTAGTTTTTATTTCGTTTTAACTTTTATTTTGTTTTCATCTGTGAAAAAACTTAGTTGACCAAAGTTTTTCGTCATAGTTTTAGTCGACGAGATCAACACTAATAGATATGAAAGCAAACGTCAGGCTAATGCATCTATGATAGTCTTGATCCAAGGCTAGGGGTGTTCTGGCACCGCCCTGCAGGCACAGTGGTGTAAAGTAACTGAGTAGGCCACATTTACTCAAGTACTGTACTTAAGTACAATTTTGATGTATTTTTTTTACTTTACTGAAGTACTTTTACTGCTACTCCACTCCATCTCAGAGGCAAATATTGTATTTTTACTCCACTACAATTACTTAATAATAATGTACTAGTTACTAGTTATTATCATTCAGTAGCGAAGTGTGATGTCACTTCCGTGAAATGGCGTGAAATGTCGCCCTCTACGGGGTTCATGCTGGTATTGTTTTGTATTCAAATCGCCATTGGGGAATTTGCGATCACCGCATATAAGAACTCTGTTAAAAATATGAACACACCATGCTCTCGGATTGACCCAAATGGATATGAAGCATCGACTAAGGTGGAAATGTACAGATTTACCCAAAGAGTAACACAATAAACACTAGAAACGAGTTACAACAGGCTATATCAGATATGAATGAATATCATAAACTATGCAGAATCCCCCCGCTGACAGAAACACGCACATGGTGTGTTTATATTTTTAACACAGTCCTTATATGCAGCGATCGGCAGATTCCCCAATGGAATACAAAACAATACCAGCATGAACCCCCTAGAGGGCGACATTACGCACAAATGACGACATGGCTTCTCTATTACAAAACATTATTTAACCACTTAATTGATGATGATACTCATATGGATATAATAATATATAATAATAATTTGGCAACAGTAACATTAGCGTTATCTCACCATCAGTTGATTCTTCATATCCATACAAGTCAACTCACTGAGATCATTTTTTTATGTTGGAACACAGTTCTTATATGACGCAATATGAAAAAAGAATTCAGAATGGGGGGAAAAACGTGAACCAGATAAGATGGGTAAATGACATCAAACTTTGTTGCTCTATAGTATAGGGCCAGTTAGGCCCGGGCCTTAATTTTTTTGTACCTTCATCTACTGCGAGGTAGACCTATATACCAACGAAGACGGCTTGAAATTAGGTATTGGTGTATGTGTCAAATTAAATAATGCATGCCCATAGCACATGTAAAAAAGCAGTCCATCTGTAACCAGGAGTCATTATTTCAATAAAACCATTGTTGGAAAATGGAATGTGTACTGTGCAATGTGCATACATGGATATGCTATTAATTTTCTGGGTTAGGCAGGCAGTGGACCTAAAGCAGAAAAACATTGAAAACTATATAACTAAATTGTGTTTACTAATATCGTGAGTAACATCGATATCGAGGTATTCTACAACGTTATCGAATATTGAAGGTTTTCCTAATATCGCCAGCCTTAGCCTTAATCTAACCCTAAACCTAACCTCAAAACCCTGTACGCCTGGGCAAAATATCAGGGAAAGACATAGCTATAGGTCCAAGCTCTCAGGAAACTGCTGTCTTTTTCCATCACGTCTCACACTGGTCAGATCATCAGACTCAGGTGTTTGGTCAGTCACGTCTGTCGGTAGTACTGATTCTACTGAGACCTGAGACCAGCTGTGTTGTCCTTGCATTTTGGACTCTTTCCATTGTGACCTTGTAAAGTTGTGTTCAACTCTATGGCTCTGGTTGTGTGTGAAAGGGTCAAGGACCACAAAGGAAACTAAGTCCCCCAGGACTTCAACCCTAATCCCCCCACCCCACAAACCCAATTGTGATGACAAATATTGAAGGAATAAATAAATAAAATATATATGAATATGTGAAAGACAATTGACTGACTTATATGTAAACCATACGATAACATCATACTTTCTATGCTGGAAAGTGTCTTCAGCCTCACAAAAAACCCTATCCGATCACCTACAGTCCACAGATTTGGAGCTGGCATCTGCCAATGATCTGATCTGTTCAGTTATCAATAACCTAGGCGAGAGAATCTTGTCTGTCATGTTAATATTATTCATTATTGTTTGGTGCCAAAATTCATCAGCCCCCGCTCTAAAAAAGCCAGCTCCCCCATAGCCTCCCCGGTCAAAATTATCTGGAGCCGCTGCTGTGTACCACGTGTGACTTGTAACTAAAAAGAATAACAACCGGACACTGAGTCAATGCTCCAATAAAGATTAAAAATGTATTTGGTTCCTTTACACCTTTTCAACATTTTTCATATCAAGGTCCATTATTTATTCAGCATTTAGAATATTGTGTTGTGGTTGGATAAGATCTTGTCCACAATTCCATGCTGCAATTGATGTGGTTTATCAAAATAGCTATTCTTCTACATATTCCATTTGCAGGTTTATTTGGTTTTGGGCCCATTTGGTTACATGTTATGATCTATAAGGGTCCATTTGCTTACCAAATCTTCCATCATTTAGCTGGGGACCACCTGGAAGGCTGGAACCCCCTCAAGGACCCCGTAAGAAAACCACTGCTCTACACCATCATTGTACGCATGGCGCTTTAATCGGCCAGACTTCCGACTATAACAAAGTGACTCAACCCATCAGAATTCGGCGTATCTCTCCGCCGCAAACCTCCCCGTCCTCCTCTTCTGCTTGTAGAACCACACCAGGCGCCCGAGGCGCTCCCTCAACGAGCGCCGTCGCGGGGGCACGCCGCTGCCGCCAGGCCACTCCCCCCTGCCGTCGCGCCTCAGCGCGCCCAGCTTGGCCCTTAGTTTCTCCTGCATCGCCGCCCACCTCCTCCGCACCCCCTCCCCGAGGGTGGTCCGCTCCCCGCGCCGCCCCCGCACCAGGATGTCGCACAGCTTCCGCACGGCCAGGTTGCGGGGCGGGGCGCTCCGCTGCACCGCCCGGCACAGCGGGCACTCGTTGGCGCCGGCGCGCTCGCGCCACCAACGCCGCACGCACTCCCTGCACAGGCTGTGGCTGCACGACAGCACCACGGGGTCGCGGAAGACCTCGTAGCACACGGGGCAGCGGAAGTCGGCCTCCGACAGAGACGACTTGGAAGACATTTTGTTTTTGGGTTTTTTCGTCTCTTTGATTGCGGAGTCGGCGAAAATCTGTCGGTCAGTCAGTCAGTCAGCCAGTCAGTTAGTCAGCCAGTCAGTCAGCCAGCCAGTCAGCCAGCCAGACAGCCAGCCAGTCAGTCAGTCAGTCAGTTAGTAAACCAGTCAGTCAGTCAGTCAGCCAGTCGACGGCAGTTACTCTCTTCTCTGGAATGTTCACTGAAGTGTACTAATTTGAACCCCGTTTCTCGTTAAGTTTCTCAAAGGGCACTTTTAGACCGGCAAAGAACCGGTTCGGGTTCTTTCTCCCGCCTATGGGACGAACCAGAGGTGAGCTTTTCCACCGAGAACCGAGTTGGTTTCCGAACCGTAAAAGTTGGTTCGGAACGGGAACCACTAAATCCTTGGTTCCTCTGGTTCAATCTGGTTCAATCTGGTTCTTGAACCAAGGTTCTTTTGGTGGAAAGGTATTGCGCCCTGGCGGTGTTTATATAATTCTACCTGACTCCTGCTGTTTCGTATCGCTCGCCCTCCTTCCTTGCTCGTGTCTCACGGTGCCTCTCTTTCTCTGTATCTGTACCTTTAACTGCTGTGTCCACCCTACTCCTCTCGGCGACTGTATTCCCCCCTCCCCCTACGCGGGATTAATAAAGGCCTATACATAAATGCATCCCCTCAGGCCTATTTAAATAAAGACAGCTTGTGCTGCGTTCTCATTTGGGTTTCTCCTCAAGTACCGACGGGGTGGACGTCACCGTGACGTCACTGCAGCGGTGTGCTCATCGTGTTGGGTCGCTCATGACCCCTCCCAGCAGTAGTGCTTTCGAGGCCGGACGACAGCAACAACGGCGATGACGGCGTACAGCCAATATATTTCCCACATGCATGCGCAGGAGCAGCACGGAACAGTGCATGCTAGAACCATAGAGCTATAGGCTATACTTTACTTGAGTATGTCATTGTTTTGATAATGTATTTACTCTAATTCTCTTACTTGAGTAACATTTTGACTGAGTTACTTTTACTTGTAGTGGAGTACATTTCGACCAGGAGTAGCTGTACTCTCAAGTACTCTGTCAAGTAGTGCTTTCGAGACCGGACGCGCCAGGTCAAATGGCCAATATATTTCCCGCATGCACGTGCAGGAACGGCACGGAACAGTGATTTCTAGAACCATAGAGTTATTTATAGGCTATATATGAGTGATAGTACAGCGGCTAACAGCAGTATTTTGGGAGAATCGTTCACTTGGTGATACAAGCGTGAAAATTGGTACATGTCATCTTTGGAGGCCACTCTTCGATTTAAGAAACCAGGCCACTTGAAAATCAAAGATGGCGGCCCCCGAAATCCAAGATGTCCGTCCAAAAACGTGTTTTTTCCTTTATAACTCCAAATGCATTGATTTTAAGACCCACACATGTATTAAAGTTGAATATAAAGTTGTGCATTGGGGATATTTTGGTACCATGTACATATCTGTATCTATTTCGTTTCTTGAGATACAGTATATAGGTACACCTGAGTCTGTAAAAGTACCTATATGCTGTATCTCAAGAACTGTAATAGATACAGACACATACCTGGTACCAAAATATCCGCAATGCCCAACCTTATATTCAACTTTAATACATTTATGGGTCTTAAAATCAATGCATTTAGAGTTATAAAGGAGAATACTTGTTTTCGGACGGACAGCTTGGATTTCGAGGGCTGCCATTTTGGAATTTTGCATGACCAGCTGTATTTTTTAAATGAGTGGGATTTGAAGAGTACTTGTACCAAATGTCATGCTTGCATCACCAAGTGAACGGTTCTTCACTTAAAAACAAACAAAGCTGATCTTTTCAGATAGGACTCATCTAAGGACTTTCAGTACACCCCTAAGTGGTCCAAATTGGGCCCAAGTTTCAATATTTTTGTGGCCACCATTACTTTTCAGCACTGCTATAACCAGAGCTTCACAGGTTGCCACTGAGACCTTGCACTCCTCCACCTTCCATTTGAGGATGCCCCACAGATGCTCAATAGGGTTTAGGTCTGGACACAGGCTTGGCCAGCCATCACCTTTACCCCCAGCTCCTTTATTAAGGCAGCGTCGTCTTGGAACTGGCACTGGGAAGCTACAGTTCATTGAGGGAACCATGAATGGCAAAATGTTCTGGGACATACTGAAGCAGAGCATGATCCCCTCCCTTCGGAAACTAGGCCGCAGGACAGTATTCCAACATGATAACATCCCCAAACACACCTCCAAGATGACGCTGCCTTAATAAAGGAGATGAGGGTAAAGGTGATGGACTGGCCAAGCATGTCTCCAGACCTAAACCCTACTGAGCATCTGTGGGGCATCCTCAAATGGAAGGTGGAGGAGTGCAAGGTCTCTAACATCCACCAGCTCTGTGATATTGTCATGGAGGAGTGGAAGAGGGTTCCAGTGGCAACCTTTGAAGCTCTGGTGAACTCATTGCCCAAAGAAGGTTATAGCAGTGCTGAAAAGTAATGGTAGCCATAAAAATATTGACACTTGGGCCCAATTTGGACATAGGGATGTACTGACAGTCCTCCTTGAGAAGCTTCTGCTTTGAGGGTTCAGCAGAAGAAGAGTCCTGTCTGAAGAAATCAGCTTTGTTTTCTTTGAAGTGAAGAACCGTTCACTTGGTGATACAAGCCTGAAAATTGGTACACGTCATCTTTGGAGGCCACTCTTCGATTTAAGAAACCGGGCCACTTGAAAATCAAAGATGGCGGCCCCCGAAATCCAAGATGTCCGTCCGAAAACATGTCTTTTCCTTTATAACTCTAAATGCATTGATGTTAAGACCCATAAATGTATTAAAGTTGAATATAAAGTTGGGCATTGCAGATACCAAGTATGTGTCTGTAACTCTGTATCTATTGCAGTTCCTGAGATACAGCATATAGGTACTTTTACAGACTCCGGTGAACCTATATGCTGTATCTCAAGAACTGAAATAGATACATTTTGGTACTTGGTACCAAAATGTCCGCAATGCCCAACTTTGTATTCAACTTTAATACATTTATGGGTCTTAAAATCAATGCATTTGGATTTATAAAGCAAAACCCACGTTTTCGGACGGACATCTTGGATTTTGGGGGCCGCCATCTTTGATTTTCAAGTGGCCCGGTTTCTTAAATCGAAGAGTGGCCTCCAAAGATGACGTGTACCAATTGTCATGCTTGTATCACCAAGTGAACGATTGCTCCTATTATCCGCTGTACTATGATGGCGCGCGATAGCCTATCTCAGGGGTGTCGAACTCATTTTGGGGTGAGGGCCGGATTGGATGAAAGGCGACTTGATGAGGGCCGAACCAGTCGCGGATCGGATGGCATGCACACTCGCTCATATGTTCGCTCTGTTTTTCTTCCTGTTGTCTTAGCCACTGCTATCACTAGCAGTATAGCAGTATATCATTTTACAAATTGTGTTCATTATTAAGTAAAATAGCTACTTTCATTATTGGTATTACAGTTGCAGTTAGGTACGAGAGATGCTATTTGTTTAAAGGAGTAGTTCATCCCCAAAAGGATTTTTTTTCTTTGATTACTCACGCCATGGAGACTCAAGTTCAATAATATATTTTTATTTTATTTGTCGCATTACTAAGACAAAAATTTGATAATAGTACACTTCCCCCATTGATTCCGGATGGGGACCCAAATGCATTTGGGTCCCCATTCGGAATCAATAGGCATGCATTTATTGTAATCAAATTTCTGTTTTAGGACTGAGTCTACATTGGCTCCATGGCATTTTGGGGGTGAACTACTCCTTTAAGAAGTGCCAATAAGAATAAACCATTTGATAATAGAATAATTCCATTCCTGATAGTCTCTGCTATAATTTGTAAATGGCTAAAAAAAAAATATTATTGATGCAGGACAATTATTATTTTTATTGTATTTTATAATAAAAAGAATAAAAGTAATGAACAATAATGGCATATTCAGAAAATATCTGAATAATAAAACTTTTACATTTTATTATTATTATATTTTTTAAATAAGTTATTTTCTTAACAACATTAATTTCCATGTCTAATATGTGTAATCTTTGAGTACAGTTCGAATATTGTAGGTACGTTCAGGTAAGATTCATAGCCAGACCCCCCACCCCATTCCTAGCAACGCTGTCATCTTCAGAGAGAGAGAGAGAGAGAGAGCTGATCACTTAACATTCCAATCAATCAACTCAATCACCGCCACCTGGTGGGAGAAACCTAGCCTGCAGTTCTTAAAACAATCATAACTCTTGACAGGAATGGGCTAGAGACTTACTTTTTTTTTCTAAATGCTCAGAAATATATGCTCTACAAGCCTGGGGCCGGATTGAATCACCATCCGGCCCGCGGGCCGTATGTTTGACATCCCTGGCCTATCTAATCAAATTGCTATTTGCACAACAAGTGCTTGCGCATCACCAAGATTCACAAGCCCAAATAGGCTACCTACCCTATTCATATGGATACTTTACACCTACAGTAGTAAACTTTTAGTTACTCTACTGCAGCGCAATATTTTCTATTTGCTCCATGTGCACATGTGGGCGCAAATACACATCTAAAGCCGCACGTGCACGTGGCGTCAATAAATTCCCCCTGTAAAGAAAACACCAAAGCACCACTGCCTAGGCTGTGAAAATTATTGAGTACTGAAAATGATTGAGTACTGTGAAGCGGTGATTTGCCCCAGATTTCAACGTATTAAGACAGAAATGCGAGTGGGATTTACCAAGCCATCCTAAACAGACAATCCTAGAGTACGTTTGGTCTGTCCTTTGATAAATCAAGGCTGAAACCGACCGTCATTTAAATATTACACTCTTAAATATTCTCAAACGCCCCGATTCTACGACACGAGCAACTGGAATACGACAAAACAATGTGAGGAACACCAAAAGGAAATTGCTTTTTTTTGGGGTGTACTATCCCTTTAAGCTAATCACCTGGGTATGGACGCACACGCAGGCACACACACACGCACACACAACATCTAAAGTCCTCGAGGTATTTAGCATCCAAGGTCTATACAAAACATTATTATACGTTGTAAAGCGGTAACATAAATAAGCCTCCAGCACACAATTACTCAGAGCTTTAATGAGCTTTATTATTATTATTCATTTCACATTATAAATGCTTGCAGGTGTTCATTCACCGTTCAGATGGAAGAGAAGTGACATTCAGCAATTATATTATGATCATAATGAGAACATTAAAATTCTCACAGACATGGACAAGTCTTGCCACGGACACATTCTGTCCGTGTAAAGACATATCGAAGACCACTGAGAACAAGTGGTTCTCAAACATTTTCATGTCCAGGACGTGAGTAGCGTCAGCCAGAGCCTTGTATACAGAGAGAGTCGCACCACCTCCGTTCACTTCGTGGGACCAGGTCTCCTAGTAAACATATCGCTGTTGACGGGTATACAAGGTATCTTGTATCTCCAAGTTTCAAATTTCTCTGTTCTTTCACAAAGTAAAGCCCTGCTTCATCATTCAAGGCCGTCGCACAAAAGTAGTGAAAACAGCAGATCTACAAGCACACAACGACTTGCGCTGCGAGGCGTTGTGTGCTTCTAGATCGGCTGTTTTCACTAGTTTCAATCATTTTTTAAAATGGAAAATGCAAAACAAACGGTTTTGGACATACAAGGTTTTCACCTGACAAGGACGATATATTGGTGAATAGTGACAAGCGAGAACCAGAAGTTGGAAATTGGAGTCTATGAGGGAAAAGTGACATTACCAGTTACATGAACCACGTGACTGGCGCTGTTTCTGAATCCCGCATTGGCAGTACTCTCTAATACAAGGCTCTGGCATTAGCGTTGCTAGTTATTGGCGTATACGTCACTTTCACGTAATACTTCCCAGACAGATCGACAAAGCGGCGTCACTTTCACATAACACTTCCCACAACCTTATTTTACCACTGGGTTTAATGGCGAGCCGCATTAATCATATTCAAATTAACTTTATTGTCACTTAGGCCTACATGCACTGTTTAGGTACATACAGTACATGTGAAAAACATAGGGATAGGCTTTAGAAGATATGATATGATATAGTACTTTATTGTCAGTTCACACTGAAATTTGTCTTGCGACACAGCAGGTCATGTATGCGACACATAACATATATACACACATTTAACACATGTAACAAAAAAAAGACAAGACTGGTTTACATACATAAGGATAATATAGACGAGAGCAGTGTCCACTGCCAAGCCTACCTATGGCCAAGCTCCTGATTAAGCCTTAAAGTCGACTGATGGACAAAGGACCTTTTCAGTTTGACCTTTTTGTATGCTGGAACTTCGTATCTCCTTCCTGAAGGCAGCAATCTATATTCTCTATGCAACACATGGCTACTATTAGAGGTAATATTTCTTGCCAACCTTAGAATGCTGTTATCATACGTATTCGTATATAGCCTCTGAAGTGGTTGTCCAACTATCTTTGAACAAATGTTCAGTTGTTGCAGCAGTTGTGACTTTAGGGCTGCAGACAAGCATCCATACCAGGTGGTACTACAGTACTGGAGAACACTCATAATGACAGACGTGAAAAACATAAGAAGAATCTGTCTACTAGCACCAAATGATCTTAAACGGCGAAGGAAGTAGATTCTTTGCTTTGTTTTCTTACACACAGATTCAATCTGATCTTTCCATGACAAAAGTTGGTCTATTACTACTCCGAGGTACGTATACGAGCATACCTGGTTGATCTGTTCACCATGAATAGTAATGGGAGATCTGTGTGTATCTGGTGGTGCACCAAAAACAATCTCTTCTGTCTTTTTTGTGTTAATGATGAGAGCGTTGTTATCACTCCATTCAACCACCTTATTCACTCTGAGTTGGTGCAGTCCAGGATCACTGGAACTATCTAAGAGTGAAATTAAAACTGTATCATCAGAGTACTTTAGAATGTGTTGGTCTGGATCCTTAGTACGACCTTCAGACAGACATTCCTCAGTACGACAGCTGTCAGTATAAAGGGTGAAAAGTATAGCTGAGCTTACACAACCTTGGGGGGCCCCAACATTAGTTGTTACTGCTGAGGAGAGGGTTCCGTTCACTTTCACCCTCTGTACCCTGTTGGTGAGAAAGGCAGCATACCAGTGTATTAAGTATGGATTCAGTTCCAACTGCACCATCTTTGACACTAGTATATCAGACTGTATTGTGTTGAAAGCTGAAGAAAAGTCTAAGAACAGCACCCTTGCATGATTCATGTTAGACTTATCTAGCTTATCTAGGTGTTTTGTAATTAAGTGGACCAGTGTGACAACCGCATCCTCTGTACCGCAACCTTTCTTGTATGCAAACTGGCAGGGGTCGAATTTGTCTTTGGTCATACTAACAAGATGGTGCAAGAGTATTCTTTCAAGTGATTTCATAATCACTGAAGTGAGAGCTATGGGTCTATAATCCTTATGTTCTTTTGGACATTGGATTTTGGGCAGTGGTTTTATGTATGATGTTTTCCAAGGCAGAGGAATTGTGTGTGTGTCTACAGAGGTTTGAAATATTGGTTGCCACACTGGAGCCAACTCAGATGCAAAATTTTTGAGGAGAAAAGCACTGCACTCGTCCGGCCCATTAGCTTTCCTCGTGTTAGTGCACTGAAACACTTTCCTTACATCCTCTTCCGTGATAGTAATTCGGTCTGAGGGGGCAGGTGTTACAGCCTTCAGTATATCAGTGCACTTTGAGGAGTTGTCCAATGATTCATATCTAGCAAAGAATGTATTTAGGTCATTTGCAAAGCTGAGTTCATTATCTGTCACAATAGGTTTCGTGGTGGATGACATTCCTGTCATGGATTTCATCGTATCCCACACCCTTTTGTGATTATTGGCATTAAATGCGTCCTCCAATCGCTGTCTATGTGCCAATTTTTCCTGCCTCATTTTGATTTTTATCTTTTTATCTGCCAATTTCATGGCACCAAAATCTTTGTTTATAAAGGCCGTTTTCCTTTCATTTATAATTTCTTTAATGTCTGAAGCTCAGATACAATAAAAGGTGATAACGAAACATGATAAGACGACCTACAGTAAAAGCACTTAATAAACAAACGCAGTTGCAAGAATATCACTAGAATCATTGGACTCTCCAGTCTGCAGTCCTAGAGTTTGTCTCTCACTGCTACACAATTCATTTTCCACGATCCAATAAGCAATGAGGTTAGTTTTAGCTATCATTTTACTGAGGTTAAGGCTAGGAAGAAGGTTAGCTTTCGATTTCTCAAATTCTGCCCAAACATTGGCCTAAAATGTATATAAATTCTTCTCGAACCCGATCCTATCCGACGTTTTCGGGCAAGGCATAAAATGTATGCCAATGAATGGGGCCGGGTCGGCCGGGCCTTGAGCTGGCCCAGTTTTACTGTGGTTAAGATTAGGAATAAGGTTAGGTTTAGACATAGTTTTACTGAGGTTAAGGTTAAAAATACGTTTAGGTTTAGTCATAGTTTTACTGAGGTTAAGATTAGAAATAAGGTTAGGTTTAGTCATAGTTTTACTGAGGTTAAGATTAGGAATACGATTAGGTTAAGGCATATACTGTAGTTGCAAAAAGAAGTTCAACAATGCAGCACTGTCCATCACAGCAACTACTGTCCAATCACAACGCGTCCTAAGCATGTCTTGCGTCAACTCGTGGTACTAGCACCCAGGCAGTGCCGGAAAAAGTACTCACATTATTTACTTAAGTAAAAGTATCAGTATTGTAAGTGCAATGTAAAAGTCCGGAATTCAAAATGTATTTGAGTAAAAGTATCAAAGTGTACTTTAAGTACCAAAAGTAAAAGTATGAAAGTGTTGGCATCAAAAATGTACTTTAAGTACCAAAAGTAAAAGTATGAAAGTGTTGGCATCAAAAATGTACTTTAAGTACAAAATGTTTTAAAAAGATCTACAAGCTCACAGCTTGTAGAACGGTTATTTGCAAATAGCCAAGGTTTAAAATAGGGCTAAAGTGGTTCATGTATGTTTGATAATATTAATATCTGGAAAGTAACTAGTAACTAAAGTTTTCTAATAAATGTAGAGGGGAAAACAGTACAATATTTGGATCCAGGATAGTGGAGTAACAGTAAAAGTATTGGTAATTGGAAATACTCCAGTAAAGTAGCCTACAAATACCTAAAAATGTTACTTAAGTACAGTACTTAAAGATGCAGTGCCATGATTTGAGAGAGGGCGAGTTCCAAAGTGCGGCCAGCCCTTGGCCGAGGCGGCCGGCCCTTACTGCATGATTTATCTCCTCCTTAAAACATGATTATCAGGTATTGTGATTATACTAGGAGGAAGATTTCTTCCAAAAAAGTGTACAGAAAGAGTTAAAATTATGTTTTTGTGTGGCCACACCGACCATTTAATTAAGTATGCCTGGTTGTCATGGTGGGTGGTGACCCAGCTGAAGTTAGCCACACCCACAGTGTTGGGTGAATGGTAAAAGGAGAGGGGATGATTATATGATGTAATTTAATCACTGTTTTTGGAACGTCACTTTTTTGACCCACTAGGTATCAGCCTCCAGGAAGAAACCCAAAATACAAAGGGAATACATCATTGCTCATAACAACCACACCAGGGGGTCTAATGAAGTACTGTCAACCTCATAGACACATGAAAACCAGAAAAAGAACAAAACTATGGCACCACCCCTGGTGTGGTTGTTATGAGCAATTATGTATTCCCTTTGTATTTTGGGTTTCTTCCTGGAGGCTGACAACTTGTGGGTCAAAAGTGCCGATCCAAAAACATGATTTAATTACATCATAAACTCATCCCCTCCCCTTTTACCGTTCACCCATCACTGTGGGTGTGGCTAACTTCAGCTGGGTCTCCACACACCTGACAACCAGGCATACTTAGGCCAAATTCCAATCTCCCCCCTAAACCCTGTTGACTGTTAACTCATGGACTTAGGTGACGTCAACATGGTAAGGGCTTGAGGGTACACCCCCCTAGTGGTGAGCAAAGGAACTTCTGTGGACTCAGCTAGAGGGTACAGCTCCAAAGGGAACGGAACAGCACTTTAGATCAGTGGTTCTCAACCTGTGGGTTGGGACCCCCTGGGGGTCCGCAAATTATTTTAAGGGGTCCCCAGATGATTATTAATGTGTGACATTGTTTTCTCAACAGTAAACAAACCAACATGATGTTTATAGAGGGTCAAAAACATTGTCCAAATATATCAGAGGCAGAAATTGTGGAAATAGCAGATCTACATGCTCACAACACCTCGCAACGTTAGGCGCTGTGAGCATGTAGATCTGCTATTTTCCCAATAGAACCGTGTTATACAAAGCCCCCTGACCAGTTCAAATATGATTCTTTTGGGGGTTGTTGCCTGAAAAGGTTAATAAAGGACCACTGCTAGATGAGTGTTTTATTCATGACACTTTACATCACATTTAAAATACTGTCCTTATTTACAGTAATTGCTTTAAAGTATGTGATTGTTGATTATTATTATAATAGACTAGATAGTAGATACATTAATCTATTCTTTTTAATTTCTGTTTATGGGTTATAATTCGTTTTAAATTGTATTTGCATATTCTGCATTTACCTTGCATATGTCTTATCATGTGCCCCCTTATTTTTAATTAAATATATAGGCTATCTTCCATCCTGTCTCCCTTTGAGAACAGTGAGAAAGCACTACTGCTTGTTGACGTTCTAACCGCGATTCGTGACTCATCTCCACATTTAAATGATTGACATTTGGAGGATCCAGCTGATTCCCCTAGTAACGCTATGAACTGTGGGTAATTCCTTTGCCAAAGGCAGCATATATGTACGGACTTTGGGAAAGTCAACAAAAAGGGGCGTTCCCGCACCCTCACGGACTTACCGATTTACATTGGAACAACCCTCAAGCCCTTAAGACCAAACGTGAACGCGCACGTTGACTTTGGCTAAGTCCGTGAGTCAGCGAGTCAACGGTTTGGAATTGGACCATCATGAACTGGTGGGTTTGGCCACATAAAAACATAATTTTTACTTTTTATGTACACTTTTTTGGGGAGAAATCCTCCTCCTAGTATAATAATAATACCTGATAATCGTGTTTAGGGGGGAAATAAAATCATGGCACTGCATCTTTAAGTGAACGTACTTAGTTACTTTACACCTGCACTAGGAAGTGTCAAGGTGTTCTCCAACATGACAATGAAGCATCGCAGACCGTTTTAATGATGTCATCATCGTGGTTTGATGACATCACACGTGCACCAGGATGTCGTGGAGGGCCTTGCGCTGCAGGTCGGGCACGGTGGCGTCG
>NC_137823.1:9935591-9963091 GCF_963921795.1 Nannobrachium achirus | reverse complement strand
TAAGTACATAGTGAAAGGTCAACTTTAGTTTAAGTGGTTAAATATCTGAAAATACAAATTGACATGAATCCAAAATACACTGATGATTGTGCTGTCAAACAATGAAACTATATGGAATCTATGAAAAGGTTGTGGGGGTCCCTGGACCCTGCGTCATCTCTCTCTCTCAACTAAGGGGTCCTTGGCCTGAAAACGTTGAAGACGGTAAGACGCATACAAATGGAAAAAGTACAAAACTATGGCACCGCTTATTTAATAAAGTATATTACCTGAGTCTAGCCAGGTGTTTATCTCTTTTACTGCTTCGAACGTTACCGCTCGTCCCAATTCTGAACGCGGCGCAAAGCCAATACGAACTCTCGTTATTTTACCTTGTTTGAGCATTGTAAGCTGATGAGGGGTCGCGCGTGTGTGTACAGTAAAAACATCTCCCGTAATGCTGCTCTCAAATCTCCACCACACGTAAACATCAATGGAGTCCCAAATCACTTCCTGGCTGTATTCTGTGGACCTGATCTAGAACATACATTTCTACGCTCTGAACGACAGAAAGAGGGGAGGGCCATTTCACATTCATTCCTTGCATAAGGCTTCCCCCTGCCATCAGTTTGGCTACAGCACAGATATATGTGTCCATTGAAAACGATTATGTCTGGAAATAATCCATAGATAATTTTCTATAACATCGCAAAGGTAAGCTACTTTTTGATGGCACCAGCACAAATAAATACATAATAAATATGGCAGTAGTTAATAATACTAAAGTATGTTACCTGAGTCTAGCCAGGTCTCTAATAAAGTATATTACCTGAGTCTAGTCAGGTCTTTATCCAAGTATTCAATACAGAAGAAGGTTCGCTCTACTCATTTAGGCAGTTTCTTCTTTTAAACAGCTTTAAAGTTCTTTGGGTGCAGGATCAGGTACAACATGAAGGAAGGTATAACCCGCACTCACTTTATCCAAGTATATCACCTCAGTCTGGCCAGGTAATTGTAAAGTGTTTTTTAGTTGTTTTTTTTTACCTGAGTCTGGCCAGGTCACTGACCCAGCGGTCTCCCATCCTCTGGCGGTAGTTGACCTCCTCCTCCTCCTCCACCAGCAGCCTGATCTGCTGCTTCATGTCCTGGTCTGAGACCACCACGAAGGACCAGGGCTCTGTGTGGGCCCCGCTGGGGGCCGTGCCTTATGGAGGAGACAGAGAGAGAGAGTTAGACCACCACCAAGGACCAGGGCTCCATGTGGGCCCCGCTGGGGGCCGTGCCTTATGGAGGGGGGGGGGGGGGGGGGGGGGGGGGGAGAGAGACAGAGAGAGAGAGAGAGACAGAGAGAGAGAGAGACAGAGAGAGAGAGAGGGAGGGGGAGAGAGACAGACAGTGAGAGGTGTCTGGGTCAAGGTCTATTCCAATCATCAGAGATTGCAACGTTTGTTTTTGTTTTTTGTTTTTGTTTTTTTCCACGATTTTGTAACCCTTTTCTCACCCAGTGCCAATTGCCTAAGCTGTAATCCTGGGCTCTTTTCCCCTCCTTCAAGCTAACCAGGGGGAGGCAGTATGGAGACCAGGATTACTGCATGTTTTTTGTGAGGGTACCGCCCAAGGGGACACGGGGAGTGCATGCAAATTCCACACAGAGAGGCCCTTTCGCCAACCCCACCTACTGATGACTCAGAGGAGAGAACACACCTTCTAGCTGTGAGGCGAAATCGCTATACCGACAGTCCTACCGACAGCGCCACCGTGACTCCTAGAGTGTTATTGCAACTTATCGTTTTACTTGACTTACACGCTAAATAGTTCTCCTTTAGGCCTGGGCCACAAGGTAGTGGTCCAGGCACTTAGGCTAGTAATCCGGCTCAACAGCGTGTTGCAGGTTCGAGTCCCGATCCTGACGACCTTTCCTGCCCTTAGGGATATGGTCCCCTATTGAAACTCTAGCTTTTACTATTTTTCTACCACTTTTTGCAGTTCTGGCCAAACCTGCAGTAAATTATTTTAGGAAACTCGGCAACATAGTAGAGGGCTACAGTAAATGCCAAACGGAGAAAAGACAAAACTCACAGCCATTGTCCAAAGGGTGATGCTGTATGGCAATCAATTGAAAAATCCAAACTTTTGAACAGGTATAACACATGCTCTGTTTGACCCAGAGCCCTGGAAGCTCAGTACACATGATGCACCTCCTCATGCCGAACAACCTTCACAGTTTGACATTTGACCTCTGACCTTTAGACTCACAGATCACACACACACACACACACACACACACACACACACACACACACACACACACAGACCTGCGGTGCGGATGACCTCCTCGATGACCTGTCTGGGGACGGGGTCGGGGCTGATGAAGCGGACGCTGCGCCGCTGGTCCATCACAGAGAAGAAGCTCTGGGCTCTGGACAGCATGACGTCCTCTGGGTAGCGCTTTGGGCAGTACGGGACGTGGGGACAGGTGTCCTCTTCTTCAGCGCTGTCCACCCACTCATCTGACTCTGCAACAACAGTACACGTGTAAGACAGTGGGGCAGGGGTCTTTAATGCTTTCAGGCCGAGGACCCCTTAGTTGAGAGAGATGAAGCAGGGACCCCCACAACCTTTTCATAGATTCCACATCGTCATTGTTTGACAGCACAATCATCATTGTAAAAGCCACTGCACTGCGTTTCTTTGTTAGATTATGTTTATCATTTGCATTATTATATTCATTATTATTTAGTATTATTTGGCACTATTAGTCTTATTAGTTTATGAGTTAATTGTTAATTGGATTATTGGTTTGGGCACCAGGGCAGGGCATGCCACTCCCAGGCATGATTGATTGACAGTCTATATAGGCCTGGAATATAGAATATATAAAATAGCATATTCTTTTCCTACTTGGTCCGTGTCTCAGAGGAGGGCTGTGGGCACTAGGTCAGAAACCCATCAAATTGTGACATCATCGATGGGGAATCCAAGTAAATAGAAACTGCAGGCTTTCTACTCCTGAGAAGTTGCAATGTTAAAGTGGAAGCCATTGTTCTCGCGATAATAAAAATCTTTTCAAAAATATTGTTTAAAAAAAAAGAATCTGTCAAATGATGAAACAAGATGATGGGTTTCTGAACTTGCCACAGCTCTCCTAAGAGACTTGGACTGAGTAGATTTTTTTTTTTGTGCTATTTTTATTATGAACATTTGTGAGTACCAATTATATGAAGATAGGTTGAAAAGTGGCAAAGTCCTCCTTCAATCTACACGCTCGATGCTTAGCATCTCTCTCTCTCTCTCTCTCTGTCTGTCTCTCTCTCTCTCTCTCTCTCTCTCTCTCTCTCTCTCTCTCTCTCTCTCTCTCTCCACTGATCTCTGACGCACAGAGAGCACTAGAGTCACTCAGCTGTGATTATTTTGTACTGTGACAACCGCCCACTCCTAACCCTAACCACAGAACCACGACACACCATAAGCCTACTATTCATAATGGAACTAAATATTTTGAGATGGGGCTCCGTGGCGAAATACATACCATTTTGAGGGTCCTTCACATGAAAGAGGTTTGAGCACCACTGACATAGAAACATAGTTTTTTTCAAAAAAGGATCTGAAATATTCAAAGACTTGCACACATTTTCAAGTCTACAAGCTTGCATCGCGGCACTCGGTGCTGCGCTGTGAGCTATTGTTTTTCAATAGTTAAAGCACAAAATAATGCGTTCCCAGTCTAAATGGGTTAAGCCCCCTCCCCCTATGAAGAACATTCAAGGGGGGCCCCACAGTGAATCCTTGTACCCATGGGCCCAGAATTTGGTGCCACACCCCTGCCTATAGTCACAACCTACCGTCCTCTTTCTGCCTGATCTCTGTGTCGTCCTGCAGGTCCTCGTCCACCCAGGGTCTGTGGCCTGCTTTGTGGTCCTCGGCGCGGGCCTGATCGGGCTGAGGCCGGGGACCCCCCTTCACTCCGGTGCCCCCGGTGGCGCTCCGGTACATGATGGCCAGCAGCAGGCACAGAGCGGCCACGAACAGCGGCGTCAAGTCGGACATGAGCGCCATGACGCGGCGGAAAACACTTGAAAACTCACCCTAAAACAAACTCGCCTTGGGGCGTCTATATCCAGCGAAGCGGTAGAGCGGTCTAGAGCTGCCTGGTATTCCTGTAAACGTAACCTCGGTAAACTATGCCTAAACGGTTAAACCTAACCTTATTCCTTAACCTTAACCTCTCCGTTATGGTGCCAAATCTTAACCTCAGTGAAACGGTTGCCAAAACCGATAACCCTATTCCTAATCTTAACCTCAGTAAAGCTATGCTTAACCCTGAAGTTATATCTAAACCTTATCCTCAGTAAAAAACAAACACAAGAATACAAGAACTGTCCAACCGAGTGTTCAGCGTGAGGTTCGGCGGGAAAGAAAATCGGGCGAGAAGGTATGTTGCCGAGTAGACTGGTTACTGCGCACCGTCCGCACGGCAGCGGCTATAGGCTAGGCTCTCTCTCTGTGTGCCGTGTGCTCTGTGTGCACGGCTAGGCTCTGCAGCGCTGGTCTGGAGAGAAGCATTGGACTTTAGCTTGTTTTGATTAGCGAGGGAGGGAGGTCAAGTTCAACGACCTGGATAAAGTACAGCTGCTTTATGGCTGATAAAGACTGTTAAGAAGCAGTTGTGTAAAGAAGGTGAGCACTTTTTCCACCACTGTTCAGAAGTACTATGCTCACATTGAGGACTGATAAGTAAAAGTAACAATACCACAGTGATTGTACACACATTTATGTTCAGAATTCAACTGTCTCATTCCTATCCACAACTTTCCAACATCCCATCGTGTATTGCGCAGAATGTGCAGGCAGCATGATAGACACTTAGACAGTGATGCGTTTTGCATCATAATATGCATCATGCTGCATCATTATGATGCAAAATGCATCATCATTCATGCTGAAATACTAAAATATAACACAAAAAAAATCGCACCCGTGCGAAGTGAGCGGTGCAAACTAATTCCTGCAAGGGCGCCTGCGCGAATCAGCGTTGATAGGCATGCATGGCAATAATATTTTTGTTGTGTATGTTGTCAGTCTGGAGGTCTGCTCAGACTATATAAGGTTTTCGTGTGTCCTGACCTTTACACCGGCTCAAATTGAACACCAACCAGGATTTGAAACAGCAATCATATTCTGCAGGGGTAATGTAGCGTGGTCGCTGTCTTGAATCCTGGGTGGTCGTAGATTTGCGCCAGAAAGTTCCAGGATATGCGGTTGGTCAGACTTTTTATGTCAGTTACACCATCAGGAGTATATTATGCGCAACATACCAGCCAGGTTTGTTAGTATCCTTGACCAGACCAAATAACAATTTATTGTGCACATTCATGTGCACATTTATGTCACCAGAAACTCCATTTGGAGTAGCCGAGATGCAGGAGAAACTCTTAAATGTCGCTGTCTGAAAACAGATAGAGCCAAATAGAGCTTCTTGTGGGTTATAAAGCAAGGGGGAGACAGAGGGAGAACAGACAGGAGGTCAGACAAACAGCCTGGCCATTAACAGCTTGGTGGCAGTCAAAGAGTGAATAGAAGAGAAAAATAATATGCAATCCAGACCAGAAGCTCAAACAAAACAGACAGAGGGCAGAACGGAGAGGGGATCAGACAGACAGAAAGATGGAAGGACCTTTCCTGAACTTTAAACCGGCACAAATCTTTCCTAAACTTTAAACTGGCAGATCGAACACCACCCAGGATTCGAAACAGCAACCATAGTCTGCAAGGGTAATGTAGCGTGTTCGCTGTCTCGAATCATTGGTGGTGTTCAATCTTCCAGTTTAAAGTTTAGGAAAGGTCCAGGATATGGGTTTGACTGACGGCCAATGCCAAGAAGTGCTGAATTTCCTGATCTAAATTGACATGAACAATACAGCATTTGATTGGTCTGTTCTGTTTGGCTAACAAATGTCGTCATGGGTAGAACAGTTTCTGATTGGTTGATTCTAATGTTTAGTTACTCAACTAGCCAATCGATGAAGAATGAAAGAATCGTCCCGTGCTAATATGTTTTAACTAAATAAACCGAAAGTGAAATATAGGAGCGGTTTGCACCGCTCAAAAATAACTCAGGATTGTGTTGATCTTGTCCCAATCAACAATAAAATAAGATCAGGTTGTCCCAGAGGTGAACTTGCCCTTTAAATATTTTTCCCCCAGCAATGGATATGATAAAGACACACAAGGGACAATAAATAATTAAGCCACAGAATGAGTTATCTGGAACTTTTTTGAATAGCCTACCTGTGTGCTTGTAGATCGGCTTTTTTCACTACTTTTGTGCGACGGCCTTGTATGATGAAGCAGGGCTTTGCTTTGCGAAAAAATGTACAAATTTGAAACTTGGAGATGCAAGGTTTCTGCCCGACAGTGACGATTTACTTTGTTGGCCGCCCAGCCCCCAAAATGGAACGAAGGCCGACATTTTATTTTACATTTTTTCCTAATGGCCGGCCTGGACCGGCCGGGAATGAACCGGCCGTTCGGGAGTTGTCCCGCTTTTCCCAATGGCCAGCACGTCCCTGTCTATGCCAACGTATTGTGTTCTGCCCTACATGCACTTAGTAACTCTGTTTTCATAAATATCTTACTGCACTGGTATTGTTTATGTCCACTGTACAAGGCATTCTTGTACTTCTGCTTATGTGGACTTAAATAAACATTTCAAATGTGTGCGTGCGTGCGTGTGTGCATGTGTGCATACCACTGTATATGTGATGGTTAATGTGTATCTATATATTGACTCTTGAATGAATAACTTTCCACTGCAGTGACGTCATGCAGCTCTCTTCACCTCGTATACCTGACAACAGGTGACATGAGGTGACAGCACCACTATTACCTGTTCAGGCCGCCAGGTGGCAGTGTTACCTCTCTAATAATACCATGTGAGCATTCTCTCTCTCTCTCTCTCTCTCTTAATTTAATTCAATTCAATTCAATTCAATTCAAAGAGCTTTATTGGCATGATACATCATATTACATTGCCAAAGCAGAAGTGTACAAAGTACAATAGGCCTATCAAAACAAAATGTGTACGGTAGGCCTATGTGTAAGTGAAAGGAGTGTAACAGTTTTCATGTATCAAGGCTACATGCAGGCAGTGCAGGGAAGTACAGGTGAAGTTGGCATGAAAACATGAATAAAAATGGTATCATTCTTTAGTGCTGGATTTGTGCTGAATTGTGCCGTAATTTTATAATTTGTGCTGCTATAATTTTTTGAGATATTTTAAGTTATAGGCTAGCGTTTGCTGAGCCTTGCACCCCCATGTTTTTGTTGCAAAAAATTGAAAATAAATTGTGTCATTCTTTTTTTTTTTTTAAAGATTTGTTTTTGGGCTTTTTGCCTTTATTGGATAGGACAGTAGACTGACAGGAAATGGGGGAGAGACAGGGAGTGACATGCAGCAAAGGTCACCCGGATCGGGAATCGAACCGGCGACGCCGACAGGCATTGATGCCGAAATGGCAATGCCTATATGGTATGCGCCTGGGCCACTAGGCCACCAGGCGCCCCAATTGTGTCATTCTTTAGAGCTGGATGTGCTCATTGTGTTTTTATTATGTTTGTTTATATGTATAAATATTGATCTGGTTATGAGCGATCAGAATAGCAGCAGTACCGTGGTGTGCCTTACAGAGGGCGGTGTCGAGCAGCAGTACTAGGCTAGTAGAACATAGCAGCAGTACAGTGTTGGTGTATTAAAATATCCGAAAAGTGATACCAGGACAAATTATAACAATTTCAGCACAAATACAGCACTAAAGAAAAGCACCATTTTTCTTTTTTTTCATCATATGGGGTGCCAACTTTACAAATCATTAGGTCTTTAAAAGAGTAGTTCACCCCCAAAATGATTTTTCTTTTCCCTGTTGATTACTCGTGCTATGGAGAATTGAGTTCAATAATATGTTTTAGTTTTTGTTGCATTCCTAAGACATAAATTTGATAACTGTAGAACTAGGCGCATTGTTCATACACGTTATGTCGCCTACCAGCCGCCGTACTACTTGTTGAGTCTGTATGTGCGCATGCGTGCCACTCAGTGTAGTTATTATTCTGTTGTTGTTGTTGCCAACTGGAGTTCAACTTATACTCTTTGCCAAGAAGTACTAATAAACTCATGAATGAAACCGGAGACTATTATTGATCACCACATGAAACATGGTGTCAGAAGTTTCGGACCTGTCGCATCCACGGACGGAGGAGTGCTCAGAAGAGTGAACGGACCGGGACACTTTAACGTTGCGTGCTAAGCTACAGTGAGTGCTAACGTTAGCAGCAGAATGGCAGAGGGATTCCGTAAACCAGACCCGCTGGTCTTTGACGGCAACGTCGCGGAAAACTGGAGGATATTTGAGCAGGAATATGACATATTCATTGCGGCAGCATGTTCAGACAAACCTCCACGTACACAAGCCTTTATCCTGCTGAATCTGGCGGGCTCAGAAGCCATAGAACGTGAACGCTCGTTCGTGTATGCACCAGCTATTGTCGACGATGACGGCAATGAGGTGGTCCCGGCCGAAGCGAGAGAAGACCCCGAGTGCTTGAAAAAGAAGTTCCGTGAGCTTTGCAATCCACAAACAAATATCACCATGGAAAGATACATGTTTTTCACCAGGAACCAGAAGCAAGGTGAGACTGTGGAAGCATATGTGAGTGATCTGAAAAATAAAGTGAAGACATGCAAATTTGGAAATCTACAGGACGAGCTGGTTAAAGACAGACTTGTCACAGGCATACATAATGACACTGTAAGGAAGATTCTACTGCGCAACAGTGACCTAACCCTGGCAAAAGCAATTGAAACTTGTCAAATTCACGAATTAACAGAACAGCACACTAAGACTCTGGCTACACCAAGACAAAACACAACAAATGTGGACACTGTACGCTTCAAGACAAGGCAATCACAACCACGGCCATTCAAACAGAAGACATACACTGAAAGTGAAAGCCAGCAGTCAAATTCCACCTGTGGCAACTGTGGACACAAACATGACCCAGACAGAAAAATGTGCCCTGCTTTTGGTCAGCAGTGCCACAAGTGCAACAAATGGAATCACTTCAAACAATGTTGCAGGTCGACACAGAGCACCTACAAACACAGACAAGGGAGAGCAATAAATGCGGTTGACACTGCCCAAGGCTCAAGCAGCGGTGACGAGTCATACTGCATTGATGGTGTTTCCATAGCCACTGATGTGATTGACACAGAGGGCGCACTGGAAGATGATGAAAAGGAGGAAATATTCTGCACTGTCCAGGTCAATGGAAAGCCCTTAGAACTCAAAGTGGATACTGGGGCAAAATGCAACGTGCTCTCAAGTGATGCCCTGACACAAGTGAGACGCAAAGAAAGACTAGACACTTCAAGGAGGACAAGGCTTGTCGCATATGGAGGCGACGAAATCCCCTCGGCAGGCTCAGTGTATCTGTCTTGCCAGTCAGCACACCAGCCATACAACCTACGATTCCAGGTAGTGGAGCGAGATGTACAGCCACTGCTTGGTCTACGGGACAGCCTTCGTATGGGTCTAGTCAGCTTAAGTAAGGAAGTACATCAGCTCCGTGTGAAGGAAGAGCCTAGTTTTTCACGTCAGATGTTCAAAGACTATGCTGATCTCTTCACAGATGATCTGGGCACACTCCCGATCACCTACAAAATGACACTCGACCCCGAGGCACAACCTGTTGTCAGGCCGGCGCGCCGCATACCAGTCGCGATGCGTGACAAGGTCAAAGCAGAATTGGACAGGATGACAAGCCTGAGTGTCATAGCCCCAGTTTCGGAACCTACAGAATGGGTCTCAGCCATGGTGGCGACCCACAAGAAGAATTCTGATGAGATAAGACTTTGCATCGACCCACGAGACTTAAACATTGTGCTTAAACGCCCACACCACCCCATGCGCACCGTGGAGGATGTGGCTGCACAAATGCCACACTCCACAGTGTTCTCTACCCTGGATGCAAAGAGCTCCTTCTGGCAGATTCCCCTACACAAAGAGTCTTCCAAACTGACGACATTTAGCACACCATTTGGGAGATTCAGGTTCCTAAGAATGCCATTTGGAATCAGTTCTGCCAGCGAGGTGTTCCAACACACGATGGAGCAAATCTTTGCCGGCTACCCGTGTGCGGTGATAGTTGATGACATCATCGTTGGAGGAAATGGGGAGAAGGAACATGATGAGAACTTAAAGAAAGTCTTGGACCGAGCACGTGAGGTCAACCTACGACTCAACCCCCTGAAGTGCAAATTCAGGCAGAGTGAAATCGCATACGTCGGCCACCTCTTCACAAGCGACGGACTCAAGCCAGACCCATCCAAAACAAGGGCGATTGAGAAAATGCCAGCACCAGACAACGTCGCAGCTGTAAGGCGCTTCCTTGGCGTCATTAACTACATGGCCCGCTTCATTCCGAACATCAGCGAGGTCTCAGCCCCCCTACATCAGCTGACACACAAGGACTGCGAGTGGTGCTGGTACGAACAACACCAAAATGCTTTTGACACACTCAAGAGAGCCCTCGTCAGCCCACCAACGCTGAAGTACTATGACGTGCACAAGCCAGTAACGATTACCTGCGACGCTTCCCAGCATGGCCTTGGGGCGGCGTGTTTGCAGGACGGAGCTCCCATCGCCTATGCGTCTCGCACCCTGACACCAACCGAGACACGCTACGCGCAAATTGAAAAGGAACTTTTGGCTGTTGTATTTGCTTGCTCCAAATTCAACGACTACATCTACGGCAAGCGCATCCAGATTGAGACTGACCACCAGCCGTTGGTTACCATCCTGTCTAAACCCCTGCACACGGCCCCAGCCAGGTTACAACGCATGATGCTGCGCCTGCAAAAGTACACTTTCCAGCTGATCTACAAGAAAGGCAAGCACATGTACCTGGCAGACACGTTGTCTCGTGCTCCACTGAAGACGACAGAACAGCACAGGAACGAGGAGGCCAATTTTGAGGTGATGTCCATCCAACACATCTCCTCCTCACGGCTTGAAGAGCTCAGAGATCACACAGCGAAGGACAAAGACATGCAGGCACTCTGCAAAATCATCCATAATGGATGGCCTAAGCGTAAAGTCAACCTGCCAGTGAGCGTGCGCCAATACTTCACGTTTGGAGATGAGCTGGCCATCGAAGACGGCGTCGTCATGAAGGGACCCAGGCCAATCATTCCACAATCACTACAACGTGAGTACATCACAATTCTGCACAGAGGTCACCCTGGCACAGAAGCCACGAAACGCAGGGCCAGAGACATTGTGTTTTGGCCCTCCATGTCCCAGGACATTGAAAGAGAGACTTTATCGTGCTCCGTCTGCAACAGCACAAAGCCCCATCAACAAAAGGAACCACTCAAGCTCCACCCCGTCCCGGATCTGCCATGGTCAACTGTGGCCACTGACATTTTTGAGTGGAATGGCCAACATTACTTGGTGCTGGTCGATTCATACTCAGGATGGTTTGAGATAGACCTGCTACGTGACATGACCTCCACCACCGTGATAACCAAGTTGAAGCGACATTTCTCAGTTCACGGCAGCCCCCATCAGCTGCTTTCGGACAATGGGGCCCAGTACACTAGCCAGTGGTTCAAAGACTTTGCCTCCACATGGGACTTCGTCCATGTCACCAGCAGTCCAGAGTTCCCGCAGGCTAATGGACTGGCCGAGAAGGCTGTCAGCAGCGCAAAGAAGCTGTTGGAGAGGTCTAAACGTGATCGAACTGACGTTTTCCTGAACATTCTCAATATCAGGAACATTCCACGTGATGCAACGCTTGGCTCGCCAGCCGAGAGATTGATGTCCAGACAGACACGCACCACGCTCCCGATCAGCAAGACGCTCCTGACTCCCGCTGCCAAAAGTAACGAAACTGTCAAGGCGCAACTCATCAAAAAGCGACAGTATCAGAAGTCGTGGTACGACAAGACGAGCAAGCCTCTGCGCCCACTTGCTGAGGGTCAAGTTGTACGGATGCAGACCGTTATGACCGCCTGGCGACGGTAAAGCGGATCTGCAAGGAACCACGGTCCTACGTCGTCGAATCGGATGGACACGACTACAGGAGGAACCGGAGGCACCTCCTACCTGTGCTGGAAGCACCACCGGCGGCGGCGTCGCGGGTGGACGACGACGACCAGACAGCGGCCGCCCCACCGACCAGTGACCAGCAGCAGGGTGGAGCTCCGGCATCTCCAGCCAGGTCCCAGGCCGTCTTCGACGAGGGGGGAGCGGTGCAAGGGCCTGCGCCACCCCTCCCGCAGCCTTCCGGAGATCTATACGTGTCCCGTGCCGGGCGCGTCTGCAGGCCCAACCGTAAGTACCAGCAGTAGTTACTGCATGGTCAATGGACTGTCACAGAGACTTTCCACTGGACTGTTTTTCCACTGAACTGTTATTGTAGGGCAGGCTATGTTGGACTGGTGACTTTTTGCTGTTTTCAGTTGTAGAAAAAAAAAAAGAAAAAAAAAAGAGACTGGAACACTTGTTAAATGCCATTGTTTTGTTATAAGGAAAAGAATATATATTATGTTTGCTTTTCTGATGCCAAACAAGTATTGCACTACTGCTTATATGTTAACCTATATAACAGGCAGGGTTCCTTGTCCTCACCAAATGTGCCTGCTAAGATGTGAGTACACTAACTTTTTACATTTCATTATTTCAAGTTGTTTATGGGCATATAAACTAAAGAGGAAGGATGTAGAACTAGGCGCATTGTTCATACACGTTATGTCGCCTACCAGCCGCCGTACTACTTGTTGAGTCTGTATGTGCGCATGCGTGCCACTCAGTGTAGTTATTATTCTGTTGTTGTTGTTGCCAACTGGAGTTCAACTTTATACTCTTTGCCAAGAAGTACTAATAAACTCATGAATGAAACCGGAGACTATTATTGATCACCACATGAAACAATAACAATAAACGTACCCCCATTGATTCCGGATGGGGACCCAAATCCTGAATCAATGGGGGTAATTTATGTCTTAGCATTGTGACAAATCCCAAAAAATATATTATTGAACTCAAGTCTTCATGGCATGAGTAGCCTAATCAATAGAAAAAAAAAAGTCATTTTGGGGGTGAACTACTCCTTTAAGGTGGTTGTGTTCCAATTGATATCCTTCTCCTATCACAGCATCTCTCTCTCTCTCTCTCTCTCTCTCTCTCTCTCTCTCTCTCTCTCTCTCTCTCTCTCTCAGCATAGTCTCCTCCCCCTGCCTTTAAATAGCGGCTGGGTTAAAAACAGGCTCTCCTCTCCATTGTGTCTCCTCTTCTCCTCTCCTCTAAACGGCAAAAAGACCCTCTCCTCCGCTCCCCGCACACACGCACGCACACGCTCTCTCATTCCGCTGTCTCGCCCCATTCTCCCATCCATCCATCCATCCATCCTCCGCATCCTCCAAACAGCAGCATCCATGTCGGCTGCCAGCACAGAGAGCAGCCCCGCGGTCCCCGTGGGCCGGGGGGTCTTCTTCCAGCCGGGCCCCGTGGTCGGCGGTGGGGGTCCCACCATGGTGGTGTCCTCCGGGACCCCCGTGGTAGGAGTGGTGGGGATGGGGGTGGGGGTCCCCGACCCGGTGCAGAGGAAGCAGGGGAAAGTCACCGTCAAGTACGACCGCAAAGAGCTGAGGAAAAGACTGGTTCTGGAGGAGTGGATCATAGAGCAGCTGTCAGGACTCTACGACTGCGAGGTAATTCATGAATCTGCTATCAAATAATATAGCCTACTGTATCTACGGTAGGCCTATATCTATTAAGGCTGGGTGATAAGCCTATTAGGAAAGCCATCGATATTATTACTCACGATATTAGTAAAAACAGTGGCATTATATGGTTTTCTGCTTTAGGTCCACTGCCTGCCTAACCCAGATAATGAATGGGTGAATTTCAAACTGTCTTTTGTCTATACCTTGCAAGTCGATACATCGATATTGATAATTCTATCTATCTATCTATCTATCTATCTGTCTGTCTGTCTGTCTGTCTGTCTGTCTGTCTGTCTGTCTGTCTGTCTGTCTGTCTGTCTGTCTCGACTCTCTCTGTCTGTCTGTCTGTCTGTCTGTCTGTCTGTCTGTCTGTCTGTCTGTCTGTCTGTCTGTCTGTCTGTCTATATATCCACATCTGTCTGCCTGTATCAGATTATCTAATATAGGCCTATCTATATATCTGTCGTGTCCTTGCACTGGGTGAAAAGAGAGATTATCTGACATATACTGGTAGAGTATATGACCAATTTTGTACCAGTATACTGGGCATATACCCACATAATTGGACGTTTTCAGTTCAAGAGATTTTCAGGCATATTCCCCTGTAAACTGCAAATAATAGGTGATATTCTGTCCCCAGCTAGACAAAGGCACACAAAGGCACACCCTGCTGTGCCTTTGTCTAGCTGGGGGCAGAATATCAGGGGAATATGCCTGAAAATCTCTTGAACTGAAAACTTCCAATAATGTGGGTATATGCCCAGTATACTGGTACAAAATGGGTCATATACTCTACCAGTATATGTCAGATAATGTCTCTTTTCATCCAGTGTTGACTGTGTCAAACCAACATCTGCATCCATTCCTTCCAACTCTTTTTGAGAGTGTGAGAAATGGAACCAAATGGACCCTGCCAGGGTCCATTTCTCACACTCTCATGGTTATGAGGATGAATGTAGGTCAATGTTCTGTGATGACAGACAGACAGACAGACAGACAGACAGACAGACAGACAGACAGACAGACAGACAGACAGACAGACAGTGGTGTAGGCTATAGCCTATGTGATGACAGAAAGACAGACAGCAGTGTTGTAGGCCATAATGTGTCTCATAGGGGGAGAGGATGACATTTATTTTTTTGCAGAATCCTCTGTTCTCTTTGTAATGCTGACATTGCAGCTACAGTAGGTACTCGTCGTTGTCGGGTGGAAACCTTGTATGTCCAAAACATTTCATTTCGTATTCATCATTTAAAAAAATGAACTAGTGAAAACAGCCGATCTACAAGCACACAACGCCTCGCACCGCGAGGCGTTGTGTGCTTGCAGATCTGCTGTTTTCACTACTTTTGTGCGACGGCCTTGTATGATTGCGAAAAAAATGTACAAATTTGAAACTTGGAGATAGAGGTTTCTGCCCGACAGTGACAATAGGCTATGCTAGACTTATTTGAATGAATGGTGATGAATGGATGAATGAATGAATGAATGAATGAATGAATGAATGAATGAATGAATGAATGGATAAATTACATGTTCTTTCAACCAAAACAGAGCATGTTAATACACTTGCAGATGGATGGATGGATGGATGGATGGATGGATGGATGGTGTCCCTAATCTTCCATTTATAAATCTAGAACCCTATATAAACATTTGGGGTCTGAGAGGCTAAATGTCATCAAACGGTGTTCTGTGGCTCCAATGAATGCCCCAATCTGCCTCGATGTGAAAAAAGTTTGAAAACCACTGATGTATGCTATGAATATTGGCTTAGTGTTTTGAACCACTGGCTATAGGCTACAGACCCTGCTCTGTCTCCTCTCTCAAGCAAAGTTTGGTGACTCTAAAGAAATGCTCATGTACATACCGGTAGATTGACAGGGCTGCCGATGACATTGCAGTGATTGCACGCTGTATTTTGATTGTCTTAAGTACCAGCTCTCATGCCTTAACTTAAAGGCCTGTCCATACTGTCGGAAAGGTTCCGGTTCAACTACCAAATGACGTCACTCGCATCTTCTGAAAAGCTTTACCCTGAATTACAGTTCGGAAAGCTGCTCAAACTCAGAACTCTCAGACGAAAAGTTGGGTGGTCGGGGGCAGTATGGACAGGCCTTTAAGTTAAGGCACAAGAGCTGGTACTTAAGACAATCAAAATACAGCCCTGAATCTTAATGAATTCATCTTGCTCCAAGCTACTCAGTGTGTGAATGGACAGTCTCAGTGGCGTCAGTTCAGAAAAAGCTAAGGTATGGCAACATGACTGGTGTATTGTATGCGCGCCTTCGCGTGCGTGCGAGATACCAGTCATGTTGCCATACCTTGGCAACAGGCATGATACATTTACATTTTTCCCCCCTTTTCTACGGTTTCTTGGCCTGGATATGGCAGCCTGGAACGGTTGTTCAAGTGCAGCTAAACTTGGCATGTTAGTAAACGTGCCACAATTAACAATAATGCATTGCACCTGTGCTGCTGACCTGCGGAACCTGGGAATATACCATTTTGTCAAGATGGTGAGAATATAATTATAATACCTTGTTAGAGTGACCGTTTTGTTACATTTTGCATTTGTAGTTATTTTACTGTAATTTAACAACATAATAACCTGCACAGATAGACAAAGAGACATTCACAGATTTATATTTTAAAAGTAACTTTTATTTTCCCCCCTTGACCCAGGGTATGGCAGCTGCATACCCCTGCCATACCCAATTGACGCCCCTGGACAGTCTTGTCAGCCCATGTTGCAGTAGCGCAGGAGATGCCTTTGTTACGCCAGTGGCTCAGGAGGTAGAGTGGCCTCCGCCACTGGTCCTTGAGGACCACTTGTGGTCCTCAAGGACCACCAGTGGTCCTCGAGGGGGTTCCAGGTGGTCCCTGCAGCTAGATGATGGAAGAGTTGGTAACCAAATGCACCCTTATAGATCTTTAACTCGTGGGAGCGTAAAATGAAACCAAATGGATCCTTATAGATCGTTAACTCTTGAGCGCGTAACCCTGAAGATTTAAATTATTAAATCTTAATTATTAAAAAAATCTGCATCTCGC
Organism: Nannobrachium achirus; assembly: GCF_963921795.1. Classification (NCBI taxonomy): domain Eukaryota; kingdom Metazoa; phylum Chordata; class Actinopteri; order Myctophiformes; family Myctophidae; genus Nannobrachium; species Nannobrachium achirus. The sequence continues at coordinate 9,946,274 of NC_137823.1, read as the reverse complement.
AACGTGCATGAATTCTACTCGATTAGAGAATGTAGAAGAATTGTTATTTTGATCAAGGTTTACCTGTTATCTTTATGGTACAAACATCAATACAGCATGGAATTCTGGACAAAATCTTCTTTTGGGTCTGAGAGGCTACATGTTAGCTGAACGGTGCATGGTCCCGTGGCTCAAATACCTAATCAATAATGGATTATGGACCTTGATGTGAAAAAGATTGAAAACTACTGATATCCAGAATAAGGAGCCAGCATTGTAGACAGACAGAGGGTTCATCATGTCTGCTGTAGCATCAGTCAACTAGGGGTGGGTGATATGGAAAAATACAATATCACAATATTTTCCAAAGCTGTATCACGATACACGATTTTATCACGACTTTTTTTCACGTTGGTTTTTATGGTTATTTTTCAAGTTACTTGACAAAAACTAGACTCTCTGGGTTCCTTTTGGGAGGTTTAAATTCAACTTTACAAGTATGTATCTCTGACAGTATAAATGAAACCAAATGGACCCGTAAGGGTATACTGTCAGAGTTAAGTGGAGACCTTGACATTTTAAAGTTTGAGAACTACTGATTTAGACCAAAATGCAGGTTTAAATTGAATTCTGCAATGAATCTCTGTATTAACGATTAAACAGGATTTTTTACAAGGCTCCCTCTATTGTATCACGATGTATACGATACCTCTGAAAAGGCATATCGTGGAGACATTGTATCGTCTCAGCGATAATTATCACCATATCGCCCACCCCTAAGGTCAACCCGCCGCAATGCGGCCATTCCTTTCTAAAGAAGGAGAAAAAGAACTCTGGCATTTGGTCTCTGTGCGTGCGTGTGTGTTTTTATTTTTCATCAACTTAACTAATAATTCCACTACTATCACACACTGACTGAGGAAGCATACTGAAACATAAAAAAGAAATATAAGTTATGTAAAAAAAAAAAAAAAGAATAGTTTCAAATGCTTTGTTGGGGAGCAATAAAAAAAGGTATATTTTGTCACAAAAAAACAGCAACCTGCTTAATTTATGCTCCATCATACAGTGTTATGTGCCGAAAGTGGTTATTTATAAGCTCTCGTCACATCACATTTCGGCACGTTGAACTTGTTAGCTTGTAGTAGGGATGGGACGATACGCGATATTATCGTTTATCGTAATAAAAAAACCACTCACGATAATCGTATCGTGGAGATTTAATTTATCGTGATATCGTCCTCCGTCATGCACTGGGATCAATTCACCGTTTATTTGCCGAGCTGCATATCCGGTACCATTTAAACCCTCTATAATTGGTAAAAGGTACTTATAATATACGTACTTGTTACAGTAATTTTTTTCACTATCTATCAAATGTCTTTGCCAAAAAATAGCTGCTCTACAAGCTCACAACGTGTCGCGACACGTTGCGACATGTTCGGCCCCAGGATAATGGATGTTGATTATCGCGATAATATTGTAAATCGCGATTTCATTTGGCACAATAATCGTGATATGACATTTTCATATCGTCCCATCCCTGGCTTGTAGATCTGCCATTTTCAGCCACAGACATAGGCCTACAGATATGATATCCAGAATAAGGAGCCAGTATTTTCTAGACAGACAGAGGGTCCATTATGTCTTGTTGTAGCATTCTGTCTCAGATGAAAGGCTTGTTTAAAAACCCCTCTGGCACTGGGTCTCTCTGTCTGTGTGTGTGTGTGTGTGTGTGTGTGCGTGCGTGCGTGCGTGCGTGCGTGCGTGCGTGCGTGCGTGCGTGCGTGCGCGCGCGCGTGCGTGTGTGTAGTGGGGGAGGGGTGCAGAGAGAGAGAAAATAAGGGCAGTGGGTTAAAACCATATTGCTGGTGATGCTGACTGGCTGACTGACTGACTGACTGACGGCACAAAGGAACCAATCATCTCCCCCTCTTCTCCGTCTCCCTTCCCCATGTCCCGCCCCCAATCCCTTTTAAGGCAGTTTTTTGGTTGTATAGTACGACGGTGTCGCGCGCCGAAACATTGGCAGATCTACAAGCTTGGAGGTTGGCCATGTTCGACGACATGCATGAATCAAGCATTTGTATGCATGTATCATGCATGCAACCGAAAGGTTCATTAGTCCGAATTTAGTTAGGGTTACTGAGGTTACGGTTAGGGTTAGGGTTAGAGTTAGGCATAGTATTCTTAACAAATTCGGTCTAATAAACCTTCGGTCTAATGAACCTTCGGACTAATGAACCTTCGGACCAATGTCATGGCACCGTCTCCGTCCGGCCAGCCGGACGGTCGGACAGCCGTCCGTATGTCCGTGTACGCTTTTTTACGGCCTATTGGTTTGTCGCTCTGACATCAAGCTCTGACATCACTGTGATGTCGGGGGAACCACACTAACAGAATCCCTTTTATGCCCATATATGGAGATCCCTGATGTCATCTATATTGAGCCCTAACAGGGCTTCATATGGGAATGCCCATATATGGAGGAAGACAGCCCATATGATGTCATTAATATTAAGCCCATATCTAACAGGGCTTCATATGGGAATGCCCATATATGGAGGAAGACAGCCCATATCTGCATGGCTGGTTCTATAGATAGGAATCTCCATATATGGGCATAAAAGGGATTGTTTGTATGATGTCAGTTGTCATAGGACTTTCACATAACAAATAACTGAGTAAGCATGTTTGGGCTCTCACAGCATATCTCCTTATACAGTACATGGCGCCATGGGAACCAAAGAGTTCAGTAAAGGGGGTGGGAACCCGTCGCCGATGGCTGTTTGCTTAACGATGTTGACTGCTACGGCGATCGCGTCATAGTGGAGCCATCCTGAAAACCGTGCTGCTTAAAGTCTCTAATATCTAGTTCCAGGCATCCCATAAGAGACGAGTATGTGTATGTGTGTGTGTGTGTGTGTGTGTGTGTGTGTGTGTGTGTGTGTGTGTGTGTGTGTGTGTGTGTGTGGGTGTGTCTGTGTGCGTGTGTGAGTGAGTGTGTGTGTGTGTGTGTGTGTGTGTGTGTGTGTGTGTGTGTGTGTGTGTGTGTGTGTGTGTGTGTGTGTGTGTGTGTGCGTGCGCGCGTGTGTGTGTGTGTGTGTGTGCTGCAGTGTCAGTGCTGTGTGTCCTTTAAGGTCAGTATGTGGATCACTTTCATATGAAAACCTGACACCGCTGGACAAGCACATCACGGCCCGTGCACGTGTGTGTGTGTGTGTGTGTGTGTGTGGGTGGCCGTGCACACCGTGTGTATCTGTGTGTGTGTGTGTGTGTGTGTGTGTGTGTGTGGGTGGGGGGGGGGGGGGGGTCCCCGTCAGATAAATGGATTTTAACTTCCTGTACCATGGAGGACATGACTGTGCAGAAAGAGCACTGTGTGTGTGTGTGTGTGTGTGTGTGTGTGTGTGTGTGTGTGTGTGTGTGTGTGCGTGCGTGCGTGCGTGCGTGCGTGCGTGCGTGCGTGCGTGCGTGCGTGCGTGCGTGTGTGTGTGTGCGCACAATAGCTTTCCTTGGGTACCATTAATACAGCTAGCCCTTACCCGTTCAAAGATATGAGCTCCGAAATGATGTGCAGTGTGTGGGTTATGGGATATATATGAGGGATGGAAAGTAACTTTAACTGGTGCTTGCATGATAATGTAGGAGCATCAATGTAAGAAATACCCGTTTCGTTTAATGGCCTCAGAGATACTGTGTATCGCAGCGCGATGCGTTTTGAGCTTGTAGATCGGCTATTTTTGCCTCTTTTGAATTGGAATCCTGAATTATATTTTTGTTATTTTTTTAATTGGAAAATTTTACATTTTGATTAAATTCAAACGCATTTAGTTATGTACTCATGTTAACTTTATGAACCTAAATACAAATACAACATAAAAGAAGACATTTTAATACTACTCATTAAAGCTACTAATATAAACTGATAGAATTAAAGCAGGTCATGTTTGGAATTGTAACAGCTGAAATCAATAATATATCAGTATTTCGGTATGAACCTGAGGGCCACATTAAGTGGTGGTGGGGGCATGTGGCCCCCGGGCCGCCAGTTGCCCATGTATGGTCTGGTCTCACCCCGGACCTTTCCCCATAGACCCACTTCACCTTGTCCTGCCTCCCCTCCCGTCCAGTGAGATCCTGATTGACAATCTGAGCTCCTCCCGGCTTCACAGCCGTGAGCTGTTGGCCTAAAAGACTGCCTAGTCGGCCAGAGACTATATAAGCCTGTCTGTGACTGCTCTCTGTTTGATTCGGGTCCCTTCTGTCCGAGTCTCTGATGTTCCACCCTGGGAGCGTGTCCATATTGCAACATATAATTTGTTCAGCGTTCCATTTGTTTGACTCGAGTGAATGTTAACCACACTATGCAGATGAGATGAGATGAGATATACTTTATTAATCCCTGAAGGGAAATTTGAGGCGTTACAGCAGCATAGTGAGACAATACATAGATAAACTATTGGACCAAAACAAGGACACAACAAACACATGGACACAAACACAAAATACCTGAGTCCATCCATGACTCTGTGCATGAGGGAGAGTTTCTTATACATGTAAATTGTACTGCGTGATGGCAGTTGGCAAGAAAACGTCTATACCGCTCTGTGTGCATTTTCGGGGGGGAAAGTGAGCCCTGGCTGAAGGTGCTCTTCCTGTCCTGCAGATCACCATAGAGTGGATGGGAGGGGTTAACCATGATGGAGTTCAGTTTGTGCCTAGTCTCGCGTGGCCAGACTGTTGCCTCCGCGATTTTGGCAAATGCTCCTGGCATACAGTCTGGCAAACCGGGGAAGAAACGATGAGTGCGAGATAAAGCGGATGTGATGCAACCGCTCCCTTGGTGCAGTAGCAATAACATGTCCTACTGGAAGCGTTATGTCTCCTTTCAACATTTCCGGGGGCTTTATTTTGTCTTTCTCTGGTGTTATTGGTGTTACCTCCATGATGTTTTCAAAAGCTTTCTTAAACTATACACCCATAACAATAATGGGCAGCTCGAATGACTTTGTCTGAGCTATTGTGTTTCTGTTACGTTTCCAATGGGACTACAGTTCAGTGGCTACTTCCGATACTCGCCGTTCGGGAGCTGCCGTTCCAGACTCTATATAGCATTCGGAGATTGTGGAATAGTTGTCTGGCTACGCGAGACTAGTTTGTGCCTAACCCTCCTCTCTGCTACTGACTGCAGCCCTTCCATTCAGAGGCCCAAACCCTAACCCTAACCTCAGTAAAACCATGCCTAAACCTTACCCTAACCCTTAGTCGACATAATGAAACGTAGAAATATCTAGATTTCCCTGTTCGCCCTGTGAGGCGTACCTTTGTTTGTATTATGTTGTTATTGAAGTAAAGTCTTGGTTAAACTCCTTTGTGGTTTCCTGCCTTTTACTTTTGTTCACGTCTCTCCTGTCTATGGGAGAAGTGATAACTACCTCCTTCTCTGGCCTCCTGAGAGGTGATCCCACGTGCGTGCAGCGCGTGCATATTGTTTTTTTCTACGGTTAAAAATTGTTAAAAACTGTTAAAAACGGTTCTGTACGGCGACAGAACCATTTTAGGCTTAATATAATCGGGTTAATTTATAGAATGATGTCTTTCTTACCTATTTGGGAGAAAGTTATGTCACAGTGAGACACAGGCCGCCGTGCGTCGCACAGGCTGACGCAGCTTGTCCAGTTGTATGTCCAGTGAAAAAGAACCGACAGTTGTAAAGTACTGTTATTTCATTCATATTAACCCATTTAGTGCTCCAGAAATTAACGGGTTAACATGTCCAGCGCGCCTCCCGCAGGCTGCACCCACGACCGTTGTCTTATTTTGAAGGCCAGAAGTCCATAGCGTAAACACTTTCGGTTTGACGTCATCACGTCATGACGTCATGACGCTTGTCGTTGTTGTTGTGTTGTGTAATGGCCGATCGGTGCTTTTCGACATGTGTTTTATTAGCGAGAATCTACTGCCATCTTCCCTCTGAAAGTGTTGTTTGGAGATAATGGACATTAAAGATGAGATTCCCCGTCTGCCTCAATGTTATGGGATTACTATTTTGTGCTCGTGGATCCGTGATGATGATAAATCAGCAAGGGAGATCGTCTCGGGACCATCCGCGAGACATCTCGCGATTGGCACTGCGAACATCAAAGGGAATTTCGCGAGATATCTCGCCTCGAAAGGCGCTAAATGAGTTAAGCAAGACCTGTCAAAAACCTGTCTGTTTACAATACAAGCTGATTATATTCTCGCGCCTGAGTCTCGACTCTCGAGAAGAGAACCCAGTCTGCATCTGGGACCAGTGGTTGGTCACTTATAGACGCCCACATCTCCCACAGCGAAGTACAATCATTCATTTGCCAGATTGACAGTTCGACGACGAATCAGAACGCATTGCGGGTGGCAGTTCCGTTTTTTTTACCGTATCCAGCCGGATATGGCAAGCATTTGCAGGAGCAGCCCGGGATTTCCGGGAGGTTTAGTGCCACTCGCGGCTGTCCGGGAGGAGACGCTGATTTCCGGGAGACTCCCGCAACATCCGGGAGACTTGGGATGTCTGCGTTTTGAAGGATGCCAGCGAGCTACATGTCTTAAGGGAGGTAGTCAAGGAATTCCACACCTGGGTGGCAGTGTTGTAGAAGGAGAATTTACCCATATTTGTCTTATGGGTTTGTGTCACTAGATCGTTGTGTGTGCTCCCTCTGGTGTCGTAGCTGTGGGTTGGCTGTGAGTTGTGCGTTTGGGTCCAAAACACACTCTGCCTCCTGGCACTGTGCACTTTCACCTCACTTTGATTCACAACCATTTCATCTCCAATCTCACCCTCATTGCCTTATCTCAGTATATGGCCATATAGTCAGGGGATATCTTTAAAAGTCCTGGAATAAATTCCTTACCAAAACATGTCTTCACCAATGTGTTTGTAAAGGTGTCTAGTAACACATCTCACAAAGACTGAAATTCAGTTTCCCTAGGAGAATCCTTGACAGCTGATGTGTTACTAGACACCTTTACAAACACATTGGTGAAGAAATGTTTTGGTAAGGAATTTATTCCAGGATTTGACACTATTTCTGAAGATATCCCCTGACTATTACACGTCTCTAGGGATGGGACAATATGAAAATTTCATATCACGATTATTGTGACAAAATAAATTGCGATTTACGATATTAACACGATAATCAAAATCCATTATCCTTGGGCGGAACATTTGCCAAAAAATAGCAGATCTACAAGCTCACAACACGTCGTGTTGCGACGCATTGTGACAGCGTTGTGAGCTTGTAGATCAGCCATTTTTTTGGCAAAGACATTTGAGAGAGTGAAAAAAAAAGAAACGTTCTAGAGAGTTTAAGTGGTACCGGATATGCAGCTCAGCAAATAAAAGGTGAATTGATCCCAGTGCATGACGGAGGATGATATCACGATAAATGATATCTCCACAATACGATTATTGTGAATGTTTTTTATCACTATATACGATAATATCGCTTATCGTCCCATCCATACACGTCTCTCTCTTTCTTTTCTTTTCAAATCTTTTTTTATTTAAATCTCAACGTCGCAATAAGGGCAGGTATACATAATGACACCCCAACTCCTATTCTTATCATAGTAAAATTACAATTATATAAATTAAAACACACAAAAATAGCATGAGTTCTGAGGACCATCATAGTAGGCTATACATATAGAAAGACAAGTATAGGAAAAGAAAAACTGTCCATAAAGGTAAAGGTAATACAAGAAAAACATGTTTTCTCCCCTCCATATTCCCAATTTAGTATTTAAGCCAATTCCCCATACCCTACTGTTCTATGCAAGATCTATCCCTGCTAATTCCCATAGTGGTCATTGGGTGGGTGCATAACTCCTCCTCTCCTCTCCTCTCCTCTCCTCTCCTCTCCTCTCCTCTCCTCTCCTCTGATAACAGAAGGTGAACATGTCAGAGATAGATTTCTCCCATGTTCTCCAGGGGGGCTGTGTGTGTGTGTGTGTGTGTGTGTGTGTGTGTGTGTGTGTGTGTGTGTGTGTGTGTGTGTGTGTGTGTGCGTGCGTGCGTGCGTGCGTGCGTGCGTTCATGTTTGCTCTTCAAAGGACTGCAAGGAGAGAGAGAGAGTGGGGGGATGGGGAGTAGAGAGGAGAACAAGGTAGATATGGGGGTGGTGTGTGGGGGGGGGGTAGAGATGGAGAAGAGGCTGCATTAGCCTAGCGCAGCTAGACTCTATCTCAGTGGTCTTCAACAGGGGGTCCGGGACCCCTGGGGGGTCCTCAGAGTTACTACAGGGGGTCCTCCAAATCTTTGAGTGATAAAAAAAAAATCTCTTTTTTTATATTAACCACGTCTTGAACCCTAGCGTCCATATTCTGAGAACTTTAGCCAAAAATAGCAGTTGGCTCACAATGCCTCGCGCTGCGAGGCGTTGTAGATCGGCTATTTTTGGCTAAGAAGTTTGGTGTAGGGGAAAAAGAGCAGACTAAGTACAGAGTGAAAGGTCAAGTTTATTAAGTATTGACTGAAGTGGTTAAATATCTGAAAACACAAATTTACATGAATCCAATATACACTGACGATTGTGCTGTCAAACGATGAAACTACATGGAATCTATGAACAGGTTGTGGGGGTCCCTGCTTCATCTCTCTCTCAACTAAGGGGTCCCCGGCCTGAAAACGTTGAAGACCCCTGCTCTGTCTGCCATGGCTAACACAAGGCAGCAGATTAGTCCCGCTCAGCCACGTCATTCTTTCACAGCGGTGGTGCGGGGGAGGACTTTCACGTTACAGTTCTTCCAGGATTGTTAACACACGTTCCTCAATACAATAACGGCTTTCTCAAAACTGCACGCTCAAAACCGAAAACCTCACACACAACATGCTAAACCTACTAAACTCCCTTCGCAAGATGACTCTTTCTCGTCAAATTTGGTACACACAGCAATATTTTCAAATGTCAACACACACCAGTCATACACACAACTAAGCATTTGCTGCACACTACCAAGCATTTACAGCACACTGAAGTGCAAAATTGAAAACAACGGTAGAAATGGAACCCACCATATGAATGACAGTGACTCTAGAGTATGAGCTATTTCTCCTTTTGTAAAATGACTCAGTGTAGGCCTACTTTTTTCACAGTCAAACATAAAACAGCACAAAATATGCAGCCAAAAAATATATATATATTTTCGTACATGATTTAGGCATCACACTTCCGGTTCCTGTCTGGCCAGAGGGCTTTGTCTATTCACCATATTCCTGGCCCCGCCCCCCGGCTTCATATTCTGAAAGAGGTGGAGGCTGAAAAAGCTGGCCTGAAAAACCACAGATATAAAAAGCTAGATACCGTACCTCGTCCACCCGCTGCAGTTGATTGGAGCGACCCGTCCAACTTGGTGGGCACAAAAGAGGAAGTGTCGAGGGTAGGCTGCCACTCAAAAACACTACTGGCCAATTACAACGCGTCTTTTCCAGGACTTTTCCATTCAAACCTGCCTCTGATTTACCTACCGACCTTCCGTGTCTGTCCGCACACAGAAGAATTCCAAGCCTGTCAATCAAAAATGCCCACCAAGGCGAGACGGGTACCAGAGAGCCGGAAGAGGCGTCTACCTTTTTATGTCTGTGTGAAAAACATCATTTGGTTTCCTGTGTCCTTGCATTAAAGTGTCAGTAGCGAAAATAGCGTAGGCTGCCTTACTTTCTAATATTTTTTAAACCAGTGGTTCCCAAATCTTTTCATATCAAGGACCCCAGATTACCATATTTGTCCACAGTCGCAGACCCCCACCTGACAATATGTGGTGCCAGGGACCACCACACAGATTTATGCTGTTAAAATGTTTCATAAATATTCAAAATATTTTTGTTTATTTTCCTGAATATTTTTTAAATAGCAATAGGCCTATACAAGCTCACAATGTGTTGCAATGTGACACATTGTGAGCTTGCTGATCTGCTATTAATGTAAAAGTACATTTAAAGTAGTAAAACTGAGCCTAGTTGCTTCTGTTGGGCTTATTTATTTGGCAAAATCAGGCAACAGACAATTCCCGGTCACTTCCTTACTTGGGAGGAAGTGAAAAGATGTTTTTGAAGCAGCACATAGAGAAAAACTCTCTAGCGCCCTCTGTAAAAGGCAATGGCAGCCTCCATAGAGAGGGCCAGGAATAAGGTGAATATGTTGTTCCATCTGCACAAGTCAGAGTCTAATGCAGATAAGGGAGTGTGAAGTAGTGCCAAATCGGGTCGAGCGATACGTGAAGTGAAGGCTGTGCAAATTGTGCAGAATGATTTTTGTTGACAATCGTGAAAAACTAATGTTTAGCTTTTGATGAATATGGACACTGCATTGTGTTAGTGTGTTAGTGTAAACCATGTGAGTATGGACACTGCATTGTGTTAGTGTAAACCATGTGAATATGGACACTGCATTGTGTAAGTGTAAACCATGTGAATATGGACGCTGCATTGTGTAAGTGTAAACCATGTGAAAGTGGACGCTGCATTGGGTTGTTAATAGGGAATTTAAGTAGCCCGTTTCTACTACCGCAACGTGAAGCTGGACTAATGCTGCTATGACACAATCGCCGTTGCGGTCCAAACAGCCGTCGGCGACGGGGTCCCACCCCTTTCACTGAACGCTTTGGTTCCCATGGCGACGCAGCAGACGTTGTAGACGCTACGTGGAAAGCTAGCTCCTG
>NC_137823.1:9910591-9933091 GCF_963921795.1 Nannobrachium achirus | reverse complement strand
TCCACGTCTGTCCACGGGACATGTATGTATCCAAGCTGCATAATAATGCCCCCTCCATCTCCCTGTGTTTATTAATTCTTCAAGTTCAACTCACAATGTAACCGCAGGACCGCCGCAAAATTGAGGCGCAGGCGTCAGCCTATTTATCTGCGGTCGACGATCGTAAACGGGCGATCAAAAAATAAAACCAGCGGCGGCCGGAGGGACTCGCAAAATCTACCAGCAATAAACCAGACAGCAAATACTTTTAATAGCCAGATATGAATATCTACGAAGAGGAGGACATCAACGTCTCTCTCTCTCTCTCTCTCTCTCTCTCTCTCTCTCTGCCCCTCGTCTTGCCCTCCGCTGGTTCCCTCTCTGCGCTCCGCGCATGAAGCGTCTCCATTTGGACATTATTTGGCACAGAGAGCCCCACACATCGGCCTATATTATATTAGGCCTATAGCCTATATATGATATACAAGTGACTCCTGTGGCACTTTCCTTTTATCTAACTGTGAGCAACTCCTCTCAAATAATACACCATGTGCGATCGAGGGAGCGGTGATCAGAAATTGAATCAATGAGGGGAGGAGGCGGCCAGAATGGTCAGAAATCTAATGAGAACGGACGGTCTGGAGGGGGATTTAACCTTTTATAAATAACTATGGATTTAACCCGCACATGGCTCTATATATTGCCTGTATTTGAGACGGATGGATTCACACCAACAGGGAAGCGTTTGCGGTAGCGCATCGAAACCACCGTTTTTTTGTGGATTTGCATTCGTTTCTTTTATTCGAAAAAGAATACGGATGCGTCTTCACACATGCCCAACCGTTGTGTATTTTCCAACAATACGTTATAGGATTCGTTTTAATCGTAATAAAACGTGCCGAATCTTATGATATTTAGTCGACAAAAATTTGACTAAAACTAATACTTTACAGGTGACTAAATTATGACTAAAACTAAATGACATTTTATTCAAAAGACTATGACTAAAACTAAATCAAAATTTGCTGTCAAAAACATCACTGGGAATCAATAGCATTTTCGGGTTATCAGATCGGGACCGGTCCACTTTTAGTGTGTGTGTGTGTGTGTGTGCGTGCGTGCGCGCACGTGTGTGCGTGCAAGCTGCCTCTCAGTCTACTTAAGGGCCTTGTGGGCGTCAAGTCAACAAGTCTGATTTGTGTAGACACACACACACACACACACACACACACACACACACACGCACACACACACACACACACACACACACACACACACACACACACACACACACACACACACACACACACAGATGTGGATAGATGGGTGCTGTTTTTGAGATGGGGTTGTAGTATGACATCATATTGATGACATTTGGGATCTCCAATGTTCTCCATATATGGGCATAAAGGGGAATCATACAGACGGATACAGAGATCTCCATATATGGGCATACTATAGGGACTATGGACACATAAAGACGGATACAGAGATCTCCATATATGGCCTCTGGGCATTCTAGGGACACATAAAGACGGATACAGAGATCTCCATATATGGGCATACTAGTAGGGACACATAAAAACATATACAGAGATACTTAAGCCCCTTTTCCACTGCAAGGTGGAACCAGAACTTTCAGGAACCTGAACCTATTTTTTTGGTTCTGGTTTTGTTTCCATTGTGAACGGCCCAATATCAGACAAGGTTCCTGGAACCTTTTTTAGGTCCTGCTCCTGAGGTAGAACTACATTTTAGTTCTGGGAACCTATGGGCGGGGCCAGCAGTGGTGCTGCTCTTTTTTTGGACCTTCCCAGTTAGTTCTGGTTACATGGAAACGTATGCAGAACTTGGTCCCGGAACTTCACAGGTTCTTGAAAGTTCGTGGTTCTGGAAAGTTCTGGTTCTAGTTCTGGGTCGGCCCTACAGTGGAAATGGGGCTATATTGATGGTCATCACGTATGAATGCAACGTAAATACACCGGCTATAGAAAAGACGTCCCCACATGAAGACAGGCGGACGGTGGAATACATGGCATTAGGAAGCATGAACATGAAACAAGAAAAGTTTAATATTTTGACGAGAAGCTGTAAATGTTTGTTTGTATATTTGTATGTTATATGTTGTATGTTGGATGTTGGATGTCGTATGCTGTGCACAAGGGGATGAAAGAAAAGAAAACCTTTTTGACAGTTTATGATTACATCAACACAGCATAGATTGTACAAATGTTACATGTGTCAAAAAGTAATACAGAAATGATATTAAAAACAAAAATCACACCCGTGTGAACTGAGCGGTGGTTTCCCCCCCCCCCCCCCCCCCCCTCCCCCCTGTGTGTGTGTGTGTGTGTGTGTGTGTGCGCGTGTGTGTGTGTGTGCCTGGTCTGGCCTGGCCTGAACAACAGCGCCCCTCCCTTAACATGTGTGGTCATAAAAGGTACTGCAGGCCTGCAGGCTACATACAGACACGCACACACACACACACGCACGCACGCATACACACACGGCCACGTATAGGAGACGGTGTAACCACCGCTCAAAAAAAGGAAGAATAAACATACAAACAATCATAACTTCTACTTTATTATTCCACCACCGGTTGCTGTTCGCACTGCAACAATGGCGACAGCGGGGAAATTGCCCATCATTTCGACCGGAGGGTTAGCGACTCACTCCACGGAGGTTAAGGTTAGTATGAGGGTTAGAGTCGGGTGTCAAAAAGATGAGATGTAGTAACGGCGACACGCTCCCGGCGACAGCGCTCTCTACAGGGGAGCACTCAGGAACACAGTATTAGTTTAGCAGCGTTTTAGAGAACTTTACAATTTCCTTCTTTTTGTATTTGGAGGGGACATGTTCCCTCCGTCCCCACCAAGACCAGCGTCCATGTTGACAGGAGAGATGATCAGAGGAGCAGAGTTTCTACCACCATGATTAAAACAGGGACTGAAGAATGGATAGAGTTTCTCAGTGAAGGAGCAGCCAGTGAAAGAGTAGAGATGAACTCTGGCCTCCACATCATAAAAGGAGACCAGACCCTTCTCATAATCCACAAACACTCCCACTTTTTGGAGCTTCTCTCTTACAGGGAGGACAGCAGGGTCAACAATAGCGTTGTACTCATTTCCATTCCTCAACACTATAGCCCAGTAACCATTGTTGGGGAGCAGTGTGATACTTCCCTTCCTGTTGATGGACTCTCTGGCCACTCCTAGATCCCAGTCAGTCTTCCCTTTAACCTGAACCTCGTAGTAAAACCTTCCTGAGGAGAAGCTTTGTTTTCCTAAGACACAGACACAACGAGAGAATCTCTTTAGCTTGTCTGGGACTTTATTCTCTATGTTTCCATGACTCACTTGTTTTCCATCCTCAGACAGGATGAGGCAGCGATTTGCTGTATCAGGATCCAGAGTCACATCCACTTCATATTGCTGGATCCTCCTCAGCTCAACATCACACAGCTTCTTCTCCATCTCTAGGCTGAGTGTCTTCTCCAGCTGAGCCACATCTGTCCTCACAGTTCCCACATATGAACACTGATGAACATTGACCTTTGTCCAGTCCTTGAGGGGTGGAGGGGTGTTGATGGATGTGAAGTTCTGGAGGAGGTGGAGGTGGTCTTCAGTGTTTGAGAGCTGCTTCAGCTCAGAGATTCTCTTCTCCAACTGAGTGATTTCATTTTCCAGATCTTTGATGAAGCCTTCAGCCTGTTTCTCTGTTGTTTTATGCTTCTCTTCAATCACTGCAATGAGCTCAGCGCGGCTCGACTCGTAGTCCTGCACACTGCCTGCTATGATTGCTATCTCTGTGTCTGCATCTTTCCTGCTGAGCTCTACTGAGTGTTTGACCTCCTGAATCTTCACTTGTCTCTCCTGGATCATCTGCTGGATTTCATCCTCCGTCTTTGCTTTGAATTCTTCTTTCTGCTTGTGATTCCTGAACTGACGAACCATCTCAGAAATCAAAGTATTGACGGATGCTTTTGGTCTATTTCCGAAGGTTTCTCTACACAGTGGGCACCGACACTCATTCATGTCCCAGTAATGTGTGATGCAGGCTTTGCAGTAGTTGTGTCCACATGGAGTGACGACTGGATCAGTGAACACATCCATACAGATAGAACACAGGAAGTGCTCTTCAGACAGGAAACCGCAGGTGGTCGCCATTTCTACACACTGAGAACAAAAGCAGGAAACACTGGAAATATGTTGTAAAATCTCCTTAATGTCTAGAAACGTTCCTCTGTCCTCAAACAGTGAGCTCTGTCTCTTCTCTTTGACTAATGCTCCTCACACTCTGTGGAATCAGCTTTTAAAGCCAAGCTGACTCATATCTGACATCATCAAATGTGACATCACTCTCGACCAAATAAGGAGTTCCACCTGACAGTGACCTCCAAGTCAATATCAGGTAACCATGGAAACCTGACCTTGCGTACAATACTCTGTTACAAGTAAAAGTCCAGAATTCAAAATGTACAAAAGTATTGAACTTCCGATCCTACCAATATGTCCATATATGGGCGTACATACTGTACAGAGATGTGGTTGTACTATGACATCATATCGATGGCACTAATAGGGTTCTCCATATATGGACATACAGGGGACACAAAGACTTATACAGAGATCTCCATATATGGGTATACAGGGGACACAAAGACTTCTACAGAGATCTCCATATATGGGCATATAGGGGACAACTAAAAACATACCCTACCAGTCAAAGGTTTGGACACAACTTCTCACACACTTTGAATGTCTGCTTTGTCCAAACTTTAGATTAGTAGGATATACAGAGAGATCCATATATGGGCATACAGGAGACACATAAACACATATACATACATATCTCCATAATAATATGGGTACACTATGGACACTCGAGTAAAAGTACAAAATGCACACAAATGCAATACACACAAAATGCATACACTGATGGCGGAGGAAACCATGCAAGGTACCAACAGGTCGAGAACCAGTGCAAAAGAGTGATTAGACATTTGCCTGGGACCCAAATAGCAGTGCCACATTGCAAGCTTTTAGATTGGATATTTCCACCACTCCTTACTTACTGTATATATATTTTGCTTTAGTGCCTATCCCGAATTAATTCGGGGGGGAAAAAACGGACAGTAATGTGCCATTCCAGAACATATTAGGGTTACATACAGTATAACATGTTAGCTCCACCGGCTGTCCGTCCGTCCGTCCGTCCGTCCGTCCGTCTGTCTGTCCGTCTGTCTGTCCGTTGGTCCGTCCGTCTGTCTGTCACGTAACGTAACGTAACGTAACGTAACGTAACGTAACGTAACGTAACGTAACGTAACGTAACGTAACACTTTTGCACTACCCATATCTCCGCCACCGTTAGCCCTATCCAAGCCAAACTTTGCACACACACTCATTTCTCACATGGCCCTCTTCTAGCGCCACCATGAGGCTGATTCTTGCAAAACACATTGTTGGACACTGCTCCTACAGATTGTGCCCTAAAATCACGCAAAGCGGTACACAGTATCTCTACAGTCATGTCATCATCATGGATCTGTCCCATTTCCCATATTCCCTCCTGATTGGCTACCATTGGCTTCTAAATTTGTGTATGAGACCTGATGGTCGCTTATCTCCTGATTAGGGTATTATTAATCCATACTGTACCGTCGGGGGGTCTCGTTGGTGAAGTCAGACTCGCAGATCCGTTTCCATTAGGCGATGACATCATCGCGCAGCGAAAATCCTACATAGAGTCCCATTCATTGTGCAGCTTTTTTTTTTTTTTTTTTTTAAGGTTCGGATGACAGAGAACTGCATTTTTAGTGGGCATAATAGCGAGAGAATGGCTCGTTGCACTCAGCAATGGCATCTCCACGCTGAAAGATGAAAACGTCCGAAAACTTTCTGGACGGTGTCAAGTGACATGAAACATGCACGTTTTCACTCTGGCTCTTCAAAATAAAAGTGGTCGCCTATGGAAGGAATTCGTGGCAACTTACTGTCGAGATCACTACAAAATAAGAGGCACTTAAAAGTGTTAATGGAGAAAAAGGGTTAGGGTTAACAATTAAAAATATATATATATTGTTTTTAGTCGATGCCTTGACGACCGCGGCTTGTGATTGGCTGAGCCACAGTTACCGGGGGCTTTACCCAGGCTTTTCTTTCTTGAATGAAACGCCTGGGATCCTGAGGATACTTCCACACTGACTCTGAGGGAGCCCAGGAGTTGCGTTTTGTGTGCGCGCGTGTCACTAAACAGCTTGTGTGTGTGTGTGTGTGTGTGTCTCTCTCTCAGGAGGAGGAGATGCCCGAGGTGGAGATCGACATCGATGACCTGCTGGAAGTCAACAACGAAGATGAGAGAGCCAGCAAACTGCAGGTATGTGCTGTGCTGTGCAGTGGCGTCAGTTCAGAAAAAAGCGTTTTAACTGTGCGACAGCGATGACGCAACCAGATGGCGACGGAGTAGTGCAAGGCACCAACCTGCTCATCAGGAGCATTTTAGTCCATGGGCCATACGAGATGTCGGTATCGGAAAGGTGGCAAGGGTTACCATGCATTTTTGAAAAGCTCTGTATCTGTAGATTATATTTTGGTATGATAACCCTTTCTGAGACACAGCTAAATTGGTGTTATCAGCCGCTAGAGTTGGTGTCCCATTAACTTTACTAGGCCTATACAGGAAAAAAAAGTAGTGTCCGAAATGCGCTGATGAGTTCACTACTGTAGTCCACTACATCTGGATCCCTCATTTAGGGTTAGGGAGTAGGGAACGCGTTCCGCATTTCGGACACAGCCACTGTTGTAGTATCAGTGATGTCAGTGGGCATTGTTACCATGGTGGAGACACTGTGTAGTATCAGTGATGTCAGCATGCAGACAGACGGTCAGAAGGCGGACAGACATTCAGTAAATTAACAGTTCTACTGCCATATTTATTATTTATTTATTTGTGCTGGTTCCATCAAAAAGTTCCTAGCTTACCTTTGCGATGTTATAGAAAATTATCTTTGGATGATTTCCAGACATAATCGTTTTCAATGGACACATATATGTGTACCGTAGCCAAACTGACGGCAGGGGGCTGCCTTATGCAATGAATGGATGTGAAATGGCCCTCCCCTCCCCTCCTTTCCGTCGTTCAGAGCATAGAAATGCATAATCTAGATCAGGTCCACAGAGAACAGCCAGGAAGTGAATTGGACATCCATTGATGTTTACGTGTGGTGGAAATTTGAAAACAGCATTACGGGAGATGATTTTTACTGTACACACCCGCGCAACCTCTCATGAGCTTACAGTCATCAGACAAGGTAAAAGAACGGCCGTTCGTATTGGCAACGCGCCGCCGTCAGAATTGGGACGAGCGTTAACGTTCCAAGCGGTAAAAGAGTTAATAGCTAGATATCATGCATTGTTATCGTGTTTTATATTATGTTTTGCCAAAACACTTTTTTTTTTTGTTTTTTTTTTAATTGTATTTATAATTCCTGATTATGTAAAAGACTTCTCAAATATGAATCTTCTTTCTAGGAATCACTAACAGACTGCTACAAACCCACAGAGGTGAGTGTGTGTTCCTCATCTACACATATAATATTCATAACAAACAATAAACTACATAAGCCACAACTGATGCCATTTGAGTACTCATGTAGATTAGGAATTATAAGACATAATACTTATGGAAAGTGGAAAAACAGTATATCTCTAACACTTTGTGGGACAACCGTATAAGTCCGTACAAGCAATATTCAACATACAAAGGGAGCAGATAACATTAAAACAGACAATTAAACAAAACGAGGGTGGGAGTGCGTTGACAATTTAACTGATTAAACATGACTAGTTTGTGGTTTACAGTCCGGTAAATACAAAATATATATATTATATAAAAAATAATTGACTTAGACTGTTATTCGTCTCAGGTACGCAATTTTGATGACACTCAAATCTATATTTTTATTGTCGTTGGATAAGATGTTGTCCACAATTTCCATGCTGTATTGATGCCGCACTGTGAGCTTAGCTTGTATATCTGCTATTTTTCAATAGTAAAGCATAGTAAAGCAATAGTTAGCATTACATAATTCTAGGCCTAAATGGGTGGAACCTGACTTCTTGCTGCTTGTATAAAATGACCGGCTGCACCAGATGTATCAATCTGTCTGTGACAACCTCCACAAGGTCATTGGTACACAGTACACACACACACACACACACACACACACACACACACACACACACACACACACACACACACACACACACACACACACACACACACACACACATGTGCACGCACACACATGTACACACACGTACATGCACCTGCACAAGCGACACAATCTGGAATCCCTTTCCAGATGGCAGAGAGAGAGAGAGAGAGAGAGAGAGAGAGAGAGAGAGAGAGAGAGAGAGAGAGAGAGAGAGAGAGAGAGATGAAGGTGGGATTAGAGAGGGAGGTGTGCCCAGGTGCACTCTGGGAAAGGAACAGAAGAATGAGATGCGGAGATGGGTGGCGGGGGGAGGGGAGGTGGAGACGGTTTAGGGAAGTGGTGATTATGGAGATATTAAAATATGAGAGAGAGGTTCCCAAAAAATAATAATAATAATTGGATGAAAAATAGTATCATAATTATTCATAAATGTATCTGATCTCTGCCGTTGGTACGCTGTATCTCTCTCCCTCTCTCACTGTGTCTCTCTCCCTCTCTCACTGTGTCTCTCTCCCTGTCTGTCTCTCTCCCTCTCTCACTGTCTCTCTCACTCTCTCTCACTGTGTCTCTGTCCCTCTCTTACTGCGTCTCTCTCCCTCTCTCACTGTGTCTCTCTCCCTCTGTCTCTCTCCCTCTCTCACTGTGTCTCTCTCCCTCTCTCACTGTGTCTCTCTCCCTCTCTTACTGTGTCTCTCTCCCTCTCTCACTGTGTCTCTCTCCCTCTCTCACTGTGTCTCTCTCCCTCTGTCGCTCTCCCTCTCTCACTGTGTCTCTCCCTCTCTCACTGTGTCTCTCCCTCTCTCACTGTGTCTCTCTCCCTCTCTCACTGTGTCTCTCTCCCTCTCTCACTGTGTCTCTCTCGCGTGCGGTACTCTGTGTTATAAACGGTTTACTTATAAATGGTGTATTTGTATATCGCTTTATCCAAAGTTCTTTACGGAGATTGTGCAATACATTCACCCATTGACACACACATTCATTACATTCACCCATTCACAGACACACACACACACACACACACACACACACACACACACACACACACACACACACACACACACACACACAACCCGAGCCCGGGATCGAACCGGGAACCCTGTGGTTCCAATCCCGACCGCCCTCCCTCCAGAGCCACAAGTTTCTTGTTTCCTTTGCGCAGCCCTTTGTGTACCATGTTATTATGCTCTGATCAGAAAGTTGGTTGTCGACTCCAGACAAACAGTCATTTACCTGTGTGTCTTTCTTTCTCTCCAGGACTTCGTCAGAGAGTTGCTGGGCAGGATAAGGGGCATGAGGAAACTCAGCGCGCCCAGCAAGAAGGCTCTATAATGCCTGGAGTGTCTGTATACCTACCTGTATACCTACTGTACCTACCTACCTACCTACCTACCTACCTACCTACCTACCTACAGTGGTCTCCGGTTGAGATTGTCCCGCTTGACAAACTGGTTTCCATAGAATCAGGTACCTAAATTAGGAACGCCCCCAGATTCCTTAGCCGCACCCACAGAAATATTTTATTTATTTCAAGGTGTAGTGTTGCCATTCAGCCACGTGCCAGAGGCTTGTTTTAGCCTAAACTCCACCCTTTGAAAAAACAAAGGGGTGGAGTAAAAAACAGAACCTCTGGCAAAACCAAAGCCATAGGTACCTTCGAGGACAAAGTCAACAGGAGACCACCGTACCTACCTACCTACCCCGTCTACAGGACCTGTATGCCATCCAACCAACCTGCCCCATCCGCAAACAACTTTTACACCACCCAACAGCAATCTACAACCCACCTGTAAGCCAGTGGTTCCCAAGCTTAGGGCCGGGACCCCAAATATTTGTTTTGGGTGGGACCCCCCAGATGATTAGTTTAATGTGCAACATACAGTGTAAGTGTAAACAGGGTAATCTGCACACACT
This sequence comes from Nannobrachium achirus, assembly GCF_963921795.1. Classification (NCBI taxonomy): domain Eukaryota; kingdom Metazoa; phylum Chordata; class Actinopteri; order Myctophiformes; family Myctophidae; genus Nannobrachium; species Nannobrachium achirus. The sequence continues at coordinate 9,922,980 of NC_137823.1, read as the reverse complement.
TTTCTTAAGTCACAATTTAATGACCTTAAAGAGCTTTTTTTTAAGAATGAGACTGGCCAAATTGTCGAATGTTATGCGAGAAAGAGGCGAGCGTTGTGGAAAATAGCCGAACTACAAGCTCACAACGCCTGCTTGTCAGGTTGGGGGTTATCCCGTTGAAATGTGATTATTTTGCGGGGTCCCCAGTTGATATGTGATTCTATTGGGAGGCTCCCAGGTGAAATATTATCATTTCGGAGGGTAACGGCCTGAAAAGTTTAGGAACCCTTGCTCAAAACGCCATCCCAACCCCAATCTACAAACAAGCGGACAACATGGACTCTTAGTTCACTGAAAAGAACAGAAAAGAAAAAAAAGCTTGATCACAACACATACTGTAACATGCATTCATAGCACATGGCGCCACCCGCGGTTTCATAATATAAATACAGCAAGACTCTTAAGAAGAAAAAGATGTGCCATAACATGGCGATGATGACAGATAGAGCTTCAATAGCAAAGAGACGCAAACAAACTGAGAGAAAAACTTGAGCTCCAAATCATTTACTCGCTCTGTGAAGCCTTCAATTCATGGATAATGTTTGTTTTTCGTTACGAAGTATCAGAGATTACAACTGGTTTACAACAACACATTGGGGTTATACTTTTGGGAGTTTATAAAATGGGAGTTTCTATATAGTTTTTTTGCTATAGGTAATCCTGGTCCCCAATCGTGTGAGGGAACACTACAAGAACAAAACATTCTCCATTGATTCAAGGCTTTACGAGGTCATTGATAGAAGAAAAGTTGAGCCAAACTAAATGTAATAACGCCTCAATTACAAGCTTGTAGACCGGCTAGTTTTGTTGTTACTCAAGTCTACATGTTACAGCCAGCTTTGCCATGCCGATACTGTAATGTCGACAGACGTTCAAACCGGGTTCACTTCCCCTCCACAAGGAGGCGATGTAATACTGTCGTTTAGTTTCCTTGCTGTTCCTTCGTTGTCGTCGCCGCTCCCGCCGTCGCTCTAGTGGGTTTAGCGTCCGCTGAAACGTGGCCTTCGAGAAGTTTCGTATTATTTTCGTCCTGCCGTGCGTGTCCTAGTACCGTGCGTTTCTCCGCTCTCTCTCTGTCCTGCAGACGGATGAGACCGAGAGCCTTGGACATTCAAAAACCTCTCGTGACCTTTTTTAAAATCACGCCGGCCTTCGCTCATGGTGCGGATGGAGGCATGATGGGCGATGTAGTTCTCTGCTTGAGGAGAACTACAAAACCTGAATGATTGGTAGCCCTGAGCTTACTGCGGTCCGCGCTGTCTTTACTCAAGTTATTTCATCGCGTATCCGCGTACATACTGTATGTACGTACCTACGTGCATACGTAGATACAGTACTTACATACATACATACATACATACATACATACATACCTAAACACGGTACATATCTGCTGTTGTTTTTTGGGCACGCTTCGAAGCACAAAAGCCAAACATTTTGCCAGTGTTTTGAGCCCTGGTTCAGTGACCTCTACAGCAGTATATCCTCAGCAGGAAGGTTCAGGACTCGCTCACATTCTCCCAGCAGCAGCAGCAGCACAACGACAACCGTTGACACTTACCAGACCACCAGCCGTCCTGTAAGGGCCTCTAGGGAGGAAGACGCTATAGCGAAGCCATCAGCATGTCGCGAGTCCACAACGCGCGCCGAACACTGTAACGCGCTCACAAATGTGTGGATGTGCTCTATCGTATCTTTGGCGCTCGGTCAACTGTGTTCTGACCAACGCGGAACCAACGCGGAACACGAACGGTACCTAGTTGTATGCCATGTTGATTAGGAGTAGGGATGGAGCTCGAAACAAGAGCCCACTACAAACTTGATAACACATTTACTGAATACCCGGTATCAATAAGCTTTGGGCTTATCAAGCTTATTATCGAGCTTAGGCCGCTAAGCTCGATAAGCTCGATAACTAAGCTTGATAAGCCAAGAAGCAATCAAGAAATGATTACAGTACTATTTATAATATAATACCATTTAACACTTATTGCACATAATGAATGATTGTTTTAATGATATTTAATGATAATATTTGTTACTTTTGACAATTGTCATCTTAAATGGTGGTCAGCCACAAACTCAGTCACAACAACTGGCCATTAAAACAAATATACCAGTTCTGTTCAGAATTTGTCGTCTTACATCTTTCCAAAGAATATTAGAAAATGCTCAACAGTGGGCTGGATAAAAGCCTGGCTCAATGAGCAGGATCGATAAGGTGCTCATTACCAATACAAATTAACAAGCTCCATCCCTAATTAGGAGGTATCATCGTGTACTACTCGGCATGCGACTCGCGGAGACAGCAGAAGCAAACAGCGCACCGCTCGCTACATGGGCTCTCGCGGCACTGGCTAGCGCCTCGTTAGGGCGCTCCTCCGTGGGGCTCAAGTTCCGTTCTGACGGCGAGCCAGCCAGGCCTCGCCTGCCTTGTTTTTTTACATTTGAATAGTGGTTTAAGTTTCGACGTCGGATGTGTTTTTTCAATGTATTTAAGGCCTTTTCAATGTCGAGTCTAGATGGTTAGCCTCATGTGGCGCTAAATGGCGAGTTGGCGACGCAGCTCGTGACGAACCCGCACGAAACAAAACAAGGCCCACTGGCCACAAGCCAGGGACGAGTCGGGAGTGGAGAATACGCCGCAAACAAGCGTCGTAGCGGTTTCACACGAAGCATAACCATCTGTGGTACATTTCTCATCGAGGTTGTGTTTGTCACAACAGGTTGGCGTAGAATTCTTAGGAAGTACGAAAAGAAAAACAAAAAGTATAAGCTTCTACTTTAGCTTAGCTTCTCCAGGTTGTAGGAATACGTTTAACTTATCGCATAAGCTGTAGGAAAGGAAGGAAGGAAGGAAGGAAGGAAGGAGGAGGGGGTTTTATATTTATTTATTGTTGTTTATAACCTCCTGTGCACCACACTACTAGGGATGGGACGATAAGCGATATTATCGTTTATCGTGATAAAAAAACTCTTGCGATAATCGTAGGCTATCGTGGAGATTTTTTTTTTCATTCTCTATAAAATGTCTTTGACAAAATATAGCCAATCTACAAGCTCGTTGCGACGCGGTGTGAGCTTGCATATCGGCTATTTTTTGGCAAATGTTCCGCCCGGGATAATGGATTTTGATTATCGTGATAATAGCGTAAATCGTGATTTCTTTTGTCACAATAATCGTAACATGAAGTTCTCATATCGTCCCATCCCTACACACAACACACCTGTAAGCTCCGGTACAATCACTCACGATCCCAGGGTTGTTGTTTGGTATTGTTGTTATTTTTAGGCCCGGTTCCATTTCTGAGCAGTCGAACTAACCGGACATGCACTGGAATGGAACGGGGCTGAACCCTGCTGTGTGATAAATGATAAATTATTATGAATAAATAAATACACACAAACCCTCAGCTGCCAAAGACAGAAGCAACGCCATGATTAAAGGCATGGTATGTGTTCATATGAGAAAACAATGAATTACTGTTTTTCGTTTTATTTCCTATTCTATTGCAGAGTTGTACCTGCAGAAATACATTGGCCTTGATTCATCAATCTGGTCGTAAATATGGTGTAGATAAAGTGACTAATGCCTCATTCATATACAGAAAAGCCAAGCTAATGGTTTGGTAATTCAATGTAATCTCTATGCAAACCAGCTCTTAAAATGTCCAAGCTGGAAAAAAAAGCTTGGACATTTTTAAAGCTGGTTTGCATAGAGATTACATTGAATTACCAAGCCAACCACCAAAAAAACCAAACATTGCTGAATCTGCCCCTAACTTGGGAATTGGCCTAAATGCCGGTAAGATCAAAATATGGGCGTAATTTGGCCGTAAAGTGCTTGATGAATCGGGCCCAATTATTGTCCTCTCGTGGTATTTTTGGTGTTTTCATTGTTTGTTTTGGAAGCCCCCACAAAAAAATGCTGTCTACCGAAACAAACAGTGAAAATTCGGCGAGAGGGCAATGTGTTCCTAACACCGCCACACGACTGTAGTGGCTGATAGCTGCTGCTATACCAGGAAAACGATACAGAAATATATTGATGATTTTTCTTTTATTTAAACACAAGGCATTTACTGTACATACATACCATGCCTTTAAGTGAACATGACACGCACAGAACACTGGTCTTGCATGCTAACAACAGAGAAGAACTCGACGAAGAGTATAATAGCTATTAAGAATTTATAGTTGAGGAAAAAAACACTAGAGAGTCTCAGAAACAAAACCCTGAACGTTAAACGAGTTAAACAAACAAGCAGGATGTTCCTGACCATATCTATTTGACTTTGTAGATCGTTTTGTGTCCGTTAGCGTGAGCGTCACGTTTGACACAAGCCAGGAAATCAGTTTTTTTTCAAATGGTGCTGTTTTTTTTTGTTCTTGCCTAGATTTTTGATGTCCTCGACTTCGGCCGTCGAGGCCGAACGTCTTTTTGACGACGGCTGATGTCCAGGGGTTGGAATGTCGTAGTTTACCGCGGCTTCCTCCTAGAACTTCTCCTTGAAGTATTTTCTCTAAATTACAATCTAAAGTTGTAAAAAAACTAACAGAGTTGTCCTTTAAACCACTGACATTCCAACGCCCTGGGCTCTCAGCCTTTCATGTCTAAAGGGACTAAAAATCAGGGGTCTTCAACAGGGGGTCCGGGACCTCTAGCGGGTCCTCAGAGTTACTACAGAGGGGGCCGCCAAATCTTTGTGTGATATGATCATGTTTTTTACATTAACTACTTGAACCCTATAGCATCCCTATTCTGAGTGGCACATAGCCAACAATAGATCTACGGTGAGCTTGTAGATCGGCTTTTTCTGGCAAAGAGGTTTGGTGTAGGGGGAAAAGAAGAGCAGTAGAAGTATTGACGGTTCAAGTGGTTCAATGTCTGAAAATACACATTAATCCAACATACACTGACGACAGTGCAGTCACACAAGTCTACGCTGTCTAAGAAATCCATGAACATTTTTAATTTGGGGGGTCCCTGCTTCATCTCTCTCTCAGCTAAGGGGTCCTTGGCCTGAACACGTTGAAGACCCCTGTACTAAATGGTATGTTTCTGTGTGGAAGGACTGTTGGTTCTCGGGCCTATAGAGGAGATTTGATCATTTATAGGACTCCATGACTACTGTATGTGTGTTTTAAAAAATATGAAGTATTTCAAGAGTGTCCTTATTAGAGAGCTTTGCGTTTGCATGCGTTTCTTTTTTTCTTAAAAAGTAGCATGTCGGGAGAACAAAGACTTTTATGTTCGTGTTTTTATTTCACGAAATACCTTTTTTATACATTATAATAATTATTATTGTTATTATTATTATTGTTCGGAATAAAGTACAGACTTGATTTTATTCTGCAATTGTGTCGTTGTTTTTAGTTTTTTTTTAACAACCATTACAACAGGGTTAATCTTTTCAGCAAATCTTGAAATCTCAAATTATTTTAGTCTTAAGGTGGTTGCACAGACACTGCACTGCGTGTTTTCGTTGCGTTTTGGAAATCCGAAAGCCGTAGGCCAGGGAGTGAGAGAGGAAAGAGAGAGAGAGCAAGGGACTCAGTGGAACAGCTGCGAAAATCGGGAAAAATCAACCCTGGCCCGAAAATAAATACGAAACGGGCGGCAGTGTGCAAACGTGATTGACATAACGTGAGGTTGATTTTTTTATTCACGCACTCCGAAATTCACTCCGATATTCGGCCCGGAAAACGCAGCAGTGTGCAAAGACCTTTAGTCTTAACTTAAAGACCTGTCCATACTGTCTCTGACCGCAGAACCTTTCGTCAGAAAGGTTCCGGTTCAACTACAAAATGACGTCACTCACTTCTTCTGAAAAGCATTACCACGAATTAGAGTTCGGAAAGCTGCACATCGGAAAGACAGTATGGACAAGCCTTTAAGGGCGGATTCACACTGCGGTCTCGAGACCGGTCTCGAGGCTACTTGGCAGATGTTTAAACCGGTTTTGACAGTGTGAAGCGTGCGGTCTTCCTCAGAAACGGATAGCCTCGAAACCACCTCAAGAGGTAGTCTCGAGACTGCATTGTGCGACCTCGAGACCGGTGAGCCGCAGTGTGAAGCAACCGGCCTCAAAAACGGTATTGATGTTGAACGTGACCTCATATAATGTCGACGAGTCAGCCGTCGGCACAAATAAACACTGGGTAACAGTTGTCGACATGGCCATGGGATCAGCGACTTCATCTCACAGAGAGATTGCTTGCTTGTAGGACTGTCTTCTAAAATTAGTTTATATGTTTTATATCACCAGTTAGCCTACTACTGTGGTGCGCTGGACTGGTGTCATGTACTTCCAATTGGGAGAAGTAGCAATTGGCGAACAGTTATTTATTGTCTCGCACCAGCGCACTGAGGCAGGGGTGAAAGTGAGACGGGACGGCCAGAACCGGCGCTCCGTTAAAACATTCGGAACACGGGACTGTAATCTAGGCTGACCTAGGATCAGATTCAGGTCCGTTATTAGCCGCGAGGCAGCGACATGAAGTATGGCTGTAACTGTGAGATGATGGTTATGCTGCTCTGGGATCAGATTTACAGCGGGAGGGGGGGGGGGCTTGGTGCGTGCGTGCATGCATGTGTGTGCGCTGTCGCCCGTCGGGAAAGAAAAGCAGAAAGAGAAAGCACTAGCCTACAAGTTAAACCATGAACTGTTAAACCATGAAAACAAACCGAAAATGACTTACCGCTGTTGATAGAAAATAGCCTAAAAGTATTCCTTTATCCCTGACTTTTGTTTCGATGTTATAGATTCCTTGGCACTGCTTGTGCACTGCTGTGCCTGCTTGACGTGCCATTAATGTGAATATTAAGCCACAAGCGTTTCAGCCATGTTGATTATTAAATAATTAAAATAATAACGTGCGCTGCGCTGCATGTCTCGCTCATCATTCTGCACGTTTATGCGCCTGGAAAATAGCAGATCTACAAGCTCACAACGCGTCGCGGATGCAAGGTCAGTGTGAGCTTGTAGATCAGCGACACAGGTCAATTGATATGCAAATAGGCTTGTTTGTCTTGTCGAGGTGTGGGGGGTGCGAGACCCAAGACCACTGCAACAATGTTCCACACTGCGCTGTCGCGCGTCATTGAATTGTTACACCAACTTTCGTGCCTGAATTTATTGGCAACCACCATCAGCAATGTCGCATAGTTGATGACACTATGTGCATACCGCCACCTATAGGACCGGGCTGTATAGTGCTAGTGATCTCCAGGGAGGCCAGAAGGTCTGCCAATGTGAATGCTGGCCAGCGTGAACCAGCAACCGGTTTCAGAATCAGTTCTAATCAAACGGATTGCAGTGTGAATCCGCCCTAAGTCAAGGCATAAGAGCTGGTAGCCTACTTAAGACAATCAGAATGCAGTCCTAGTCTTTTGTGATTAGTCTTTTTTTTATAATCACATAACTCATTGTCTTCTTCTGTCTGTTACTCAGTCAGTGCAAAATCCAAAAGAGTAAGAAAAATACAGTGCAATTCTGAGTTCTCAAAAAAGAACGAACAAAACACTATATTGGTTGTAATGCCATTGCACCTAAATCCAGCAAATGCAATAATTATGTCTCACAATATAAGTAAAACTGCTAGGGTTAGGCTACAATGGGCTACAAGTTAGGCTAACAGTGTGCCACTGCAAGGTACACAATCTCTGACACTGTTTGCTACTCACTGTGCAAAACCCACACGATTTTGAAAAGAACAGACGAGTGCCATTCTCAAATGTAAAGATACAAGATGTACTGCTTTTATTCCACTGTTACATACCAGTGTTGATTTTTGCAGCAATTAATCTTAGACTTAGAATTAGGGTTAGTCTTAGTTTCTTTATTTAGTCTTAGGCTTAGTCTTAGTCTGAAATTGTCATGTGTGCGCGTGTGCACACCTGTGTGTGCGCGTGCACGCCTGTGCACATGCGGTCTCGTGACAGCACAGTCTGTGAACACAGATGTGTGTCACCGTCTCTAGCAGAGGGTGACATTATTGCTCACTGTGCATTCTGCATGAGTAGCCTGTCTCTGCAGTGCATGCGCACGCGCGCGTGTGTGTGTGTGTGTGTGTGTTTGTGCGCGTGTGCATGGATCATGTGAGCGTGCACGTGACCTACTAACCCACTGCAGTATCTGCAGAGCGGCTGTAGAAGGGCTTTGATTGGTTAAACCATGCACGCATCACGGAGACGTTAACTGAGAGACCTTTATGAGTGATCATCATCAGACGTTATGGTTTTAAAGATCAGAGGGAGTGTAGAGGCAACTAATATGGTGCTCTAATTGACCCATTAAAAGCCATTAAACTTTAACCATTGTTTTATCCTTTAGCTATCGGAAAATAGCAGATCTACAAGCTTGCAGCGAGGCACCGAGTGCCGCGCTGCGAGCTTGTAGATCTGCTATTTTCCGAAAAGCTGTGAAAATGTGTGCAAATCTTTTAATACATGCATCTTTTAAAGTGAACATTTGTAACTAAACAAATTGCTTCTGGGGGTTCCCTGGAACTAACCATTTTTAGATGGGGGTCCCCGGGGGCCAAATACATATCATTTTGGGGGTCCTTGACGTGAAAACGTTTGAGAACCACCGTTGATAGAAACATGAGTTATTTCAAACAACCTTATATTTGGAGGATGTTTGTAGAATCGGGTAAAAGAAAAGACACAGATTTTCAGGAAAAATAGCAGATCTACACGCACACGCACACACACACACATGTACACCACACACACACACACACACACACACACACACAAGCACAAGCACACGCACGCGCGCATACATGCGTATGATATTGTCCCTATATGATATGCGCCAATAAGCAGAAGTGTGCCACAGTGCATCATGGCTCCTGCGCCTTTAAATTCCCTGACCCACATTTCCACAGCTGGCGGGGGGGGGGGGGTTCTGCAGCACCGCGCAGCGCCGCTCAGTCAGCTGCTGGCCATGCATGTGGGCGGCAGTGGCTCAGGGGTAGAGAAACCGCCATTAGAACACGGAGGGTTCCCGAAGGGTTACCAGTTCGATCCCGGGCTCCCCCAGAGTTAGTGTTAAAGAGTCCTTGAGCAAGACCCTGAACCCCTTGTTGCCTTGCATGGTTTCCTCTGCCATCGGTGTATGAATGTGTGTGTGTGTGTGTGTGTGTGTGTGTGTGTGTGTGTGTGTGTGTGTGTGCGTGTGTGTGTGTGTGTGCGTGTGTGTGTGTGCGTGCGTGTGTGTGTGTGTGCGTGTGTGTGTGTGTGTGCGTGTGTGTGTGTGTGTGTGTGTGTGTGTGTGTGTGTGTGTGTGTGTGTGTGTGAATGTAATGAATGTGTGTGTGTGTGTGCGTGTGAATGGGTGAATGTAATGAATGTGTGTGAGAATGGGTGACCGTAATGCACACTCTATGTAAAGTACCCTGGATAAAGGAGCTGTACACGGTAAATGCGCCATTTACCATTTACCATGTGGATCCCTGTCAATGTACATAGTGAAGTTATCAAGTGCCGCGCTGTGAGCTTGTAGATCTGCTATTTTTGAATAGCCAAAGTAGTACAAAACAATTATGGTTTAAGTGCTTGTGTGACACTGATGTGTTTGACGTTGTGTTCTATCGACGGGGACGACAGACAGACATAATAAAGCATGTCTCTCTCCAGGGGTGTCACAAGGGGTAGGAAAGTGGGACTGAGTTACCAGGGCCCAAGGTGGAGGGGCCCTAGTAACCTTAGCTATTGAAAAATAGCAGATATACAAGCTCACTGCGCGAGTGCGCTGCGAGCTTGTAGATCTGCCAGGGGGGGTCCCTGGAACTAAATATTTTGAGATGGGGGGTCCTTCACATGAAAAAGTTTGAGCATCACTGACATGGAAACAATAGGTTTCTTGGCACACATTTTCACGATAAAAAAAAAAATAGCAGATCTACAAGCTCGCAGCGCTGCACTCGGTGCCGCGCTGTGAGCTTGTATATCTGCTATTTTTCAATAGTTAACATTCATGGGGGGCCCGCAGTGAATCCTTGTACCCAGGGCCCAGAATTTGGTGTGACGCCCCTGTCTCTCTCTCTCTCTCTCTCTCTCTCTCTCTCTCTCTCTTGGTGTTTAACATTAGGGGTGTAACGATGCATTTTAACAGCGATACGATGCGCATCACGATACATGGTTAACGATACGATACATGGACGATATTGGTTCATTCGTGGCGATACGATACAATTCGATTCAGTGATTTAAAATCGATATATTAACTATTTAGCAAAGAAATGAAATCTGTGTAAAACGTGTACAAATATATATTATTATGGAAGTAAACGCTGTGATTATCCAGCAAATACATGGACATTATATTTCAACACATATGGACAAACCCACCTTAACATGAACTTATCGATAGACAAAGAGTAGCTATATGGAATGGAAAGGTAATTCCCCTCTTTTACATATTCACTCTAATGGCCAAATACAGGGCCCAAATAGTTTCCATACAATCAATTATTTGCATTGCAAAACGATTCGATACCGATTACCGCATTTTAAAACGACACGATACAATACAAAGCCAAAGCGGTGCGATAATTTGCTTTTGCAAACGATAATAGTAGATCATTGCAAATGAAAATCGATTTGTCGATTCAGTTACCGTATCGTTACACCCCTATTGAATATCAGCAGTCTCTAAACGCACTGCAGGCATCCTGGATTCTCTTCCCTCCCATCCCCCTCTCTTCCATTCTACCATTCTATCCATCCATCCTTCCATCCCTCCATACAGTACCCTATATGTTCTCCTCCATCCCCCACTCCTCCTTGGTGTTCACCCACCCCCCCCCCCCCCCCCCCCCCTCCCTCGAGGACTGAGAGACTTCATCACGCATCCATACGGCGGTGGCTCAGCGGTAGAGATGTCGCCATTAGAACACGGAGGGTTCCTGAAGGGTTCCCAGTTCGATCCCGCATAGGCTCCTTCCACAGGAGTTAGTGTGGAAGAGTCCTTGAGCAAGACTCTGAACCCCTAGTTGCTCCCGGTGAGCAGGTTGGTGCCTTGTATGGTTTCCTCTGCCATCGCTGAATGGATGTGTGTGTGAATGGGTGAATGTAATGAATGTGTGTGTGAATGGGTGATTGTAATGAATGTGTGTGTGAATGGGTGATTGTAATGAATGTGTGTGTGAATGGGTGATTGTAATGAATGTGTGTGTGAATGGGTGGATGTAATGAATGTGTGTGTGTGTGTGTGTGTGTGTGTGTGTGTGTGTGTGTGTGTGTGTGTGTGTGTGTGTGTGTGTGTGTGTGTGTGTGTGTGTGTGTGTGTGTGTGTCAATGTAATGCTCAATCTATGTAAAGCGCCTTAGATGAAGGCGCAATATAAATGCACCATTTACCATTTATTTTATCATGCAGCTTAGACAGACACATGACAGACAGACAGACTCTCCTAGAGAGCGAGAGAGAGAGAGAGAGAGAGAGAGAGAGAGAGAGATGTCACCTCGGTGATGGAGTGCTGTAAGGTACACCTAGTGCATTGTGGGTAAAGAGGACACAGGAATGTGGGACAGACTGCAGTGTAGTGCAACATGGTCATCCTGACACACACACACGCGCACGCACGCACGCGCGCACGCACGCACGCACGCACGCACGCACGCACGCACGCACGCACGCACGCACGCACGCACACACACACACACACACACACACACACACACACACACGCTCTAGTCCAGGGATAGGTAACCTTAGGCAACATTGGCACAGAGGACGGTGATCACTGGCACACTGGCAGAAGTGTGAGTGATATTTTAGAATCAAATATTGTTTTAAATATGGTCAATTCAATTTAGTCACCTAATTTGCATCAAAAGGTTGCTCACCCCTGCTCTAGTCAAAGAGCAGTTAAGAGAAAATGTTAGTCGACTTTTCACTGAAAAAAACTAAATAAAAACTAAGCTACAATAAAACTATGACTAAATATATATAGACATTTACGTCAACAAATACAAGCTAGACTAAAATGTTAGGGAGGGACTAGTGGAGAAGATATCCATAGAACTAAGACTAGTGGAGAAGAGATCCAGTAGAACTAAAAGACAAGTCGTTTTATGTTGGGTTGCGCTCTGAAAATAGCATCTACAATGCATGCAAGCATGAAGAATGCAAATACATTTTGAAGACAAAATATACTGTCGATATTTAGGTGGTGACCAAAACTTGACGAAAACTAAAACAAAATCAGATGACTAAGATATGACTGACCCTATTAAAATGTCATTTTATTCAAAAGACTAAAACTGTCAACAGCTCCTATCAAGATCAACGATGATTAAAGAGTCCACAGACCTGTCAAACCTCATACACCAGATGT